>NC_050454.1:64228734-64528734 GCF_903995425.1 Onychomys torridus
CCCAGGAACATCTTTGAGTAGGGAACATAGTGTATCATGCAAAATGTCACATTGACTTCATTCTAACTGGAAACTACGCATTCCTGACACTTCCTGAAGTCCCATTTTCCCTTTGATAGGGACATGTTCAAAATTTAGAGTCCACCAGAGAATATTCAGAGACCACAAATTTGCTCTGATGACACTCTGTGAGTGAAAAAATGTCCTTATAGACATGATTCTAGAGTTCTTACAGAGCCAAAATTCTCATCCTTAGAAACTTGTCAGCACCCAGGCTGTTAGTAACCAGGCAACCATGAGATAAAACAGGAGGCTGGTCATTGGGCAGCAAAGAAAGGATGTTAAGAATGTAAGAATCAGCAAAATAAATGAGCCTTATGATCTAGTTGTCTAGGCACCCTTCTCTCTCTGTAGTGCCAACTAAACAAAAGATTCATGAATGAAATGAGTGAATTCATCACCTTCTGGATTCCTGTCCTTTTCTGTTCTCTTGATGTCCAATGACCATTCCAGATGTGCCATCTCTGTCCTGGACAAGCTGGAAATAGTGTTGCTATGCCCAGGGTCACACAGCTCCCTCTGCTCAAAGCTGCACATCACCTTATTAGAATAAAGGTATTCTTTAATATATATTATTTGAAGATACAAGTAACAGAGCCACACACAGCATGCTCACCCTGCCCCAAGACTCTTTTTGTCTTCAAAGAAGAGATTGTTGCTTCACAGGCTTGAATTTGCAATGCTGAGATATAGACTGGCATGTCTAGAATCTCAAGGGTCATCTCAGAATTTCAGAAACTCCTCTAGATAAACCATCCCTCTAAGTAGATTCCTTCAGCTCTGAGGTGGACTCAGAATAGTGGAAACTACATGGCTTTAGGCTTAGGACACAGGAATGCTAGTTTCATCCACCAAAGTGAAAGCTAATTACTTTACATCTCTTCCTCTAACTCATCTGAGAAATAGAGATTCAGAATTCCAGCTCAGAGCCCTTTCATAGAAGCCTTAAGGCTAACATTGTAAAAACATTTTACAAACATCAGTGACCTTAACTATCAAATTTATTTTCTTGACTCATGTCAATCACTGGGGAAATACCTTCTACCAATTCCATTTGTTCAGAAGTCCCTGTCAACACGGGCATTGGTGAGCTTTTTCTACATATAGGATTTGCTGTCTTTTTTCTAGCAACTAGAAAACTCTGACATAGAAAGATAGTATGCAATGAAATAGACTGGTAAATCCACCTGTGGATCACAGAAATCCAGGCCCTATTCTATAGCACAAAGTACCAAAATGGAATATATGTTCATTACAAATCTGAACAGGCCACGAAATCTATTTTGAAACTAACC
This sequence comes from Onychomys torridus, assembly GCF_903995425.1. Lineage (NCBI taxonomy): Eukaryota > Metazoa > Chordata > Mammalia > Rodentia > Cricetidae > Onychomys > Onychomys torridus. The sequence goes on from NC_050454.1 coordinate 64,230,090, forward strand.
ATTCATTTCCCCACTTCTAGAAGACATGTACTTTCCAATTCTTCTTTCTGTATCTTTAACCCTAACTACCCTAAAAATAATTTATTTAGCAGGTAACTACAAAGCAAGGTGCTGTAACCTATTAGAGTAATGTAGTATATTCTTTACTGTGGTTCCATGGGTTTGCTGGCTGACCCAGGTGATATCAAGACTCCACTGATGGTCCTGGGGAGGAGATAGCTTACTCAGCACCTCCCTTGAATCTCCAAGTAAATGATAAGGGATAAGTCCCTAGTAGAAAGATACAACTGTGCATTATTTCTTATCCAAAAAAAAAAAAAAAATCCTAGACTATAGCTTTCCTATTTCCGACTTTTCTCACCCCTGCTATTGTATCCTCATTCAGCCTGCTGGGTGCACCGTAGATCAGCATACTCACTGCCCATTTGGCCACCACAGAAGGATTTCTTTTGTTAGTTTTAACTCTAACTTAGAAGAGTTGGACCCACCAAGAGATATTAAAGGACAAAAAAAATCCCAAATCAATTTATTTGTTAGGATACTCTACCTAGGAATAAGTAGCTTTAAGTCAGTGTGCCTATTTTGACAGGCCCAAATGAGCACAATTAATTTCTGGCACGGCCTTTACCATGTCCTTTTCTATCCATCCATACACTGGTTCCTGGTATAATGTGTTGTATAAAGCCTTGTAGAAGTTGAAAAAAAAAAAAAAAACCACTGAAAATAAATAAATTTTAAAGCACCCTGGTCTCAGCATTCTGTCTCACACAAGCCTTTTTGCTCACTGTCGCCTCCCTATTGAAGACTCAAAGGTGTGGCTAGGTGAGGAACTGGAGGATAGGTCATACAGTCCAGGTCCTTTATTAAGGTATCTCTTTACCAGTAATGTTGAGAACCATGGTTATAACTCCTTAACTCCCCACTCCTCTTCTTTCTATAGGCTTCTTTGACTCTGTAAGTCCAACACCTCTTCAGATAATCCCTCCCTCTGTGTCCATTGCTGCTACACCAGACTTCTCATCTATCAGGGAGAACATCCTTTGAACTTATGTCTCTTGTTTTCCAGTTTTCTGTGCTTTGGTGCCTACTGTCATGTGATATGAAATGCCAGGCTCTCATTGCTTTGGTCTGCATGTGGCCTAGAGTACAGAATCATTTAGATAAGCTGGAAGGCTTATTAAAGTACTGGTTCCTGAGCTCTACTTTGAAAAATATTGGATTACAAACACTGGGTGTGAGACTGAAAAATTTGCTTTTTATAAGTTAAGTTTTCTCTCCTGCCTATGCATTTCCATGTACACTGTGTATTAATAACCACTTGCTTAAAAATAAAGATCCACTCCCCGTAGCCGGCCTCTACCTATTATTCCACATTCCAAATATTCTATATAGGAATATATTCCATTACTATATAGAGGCAAAGCGGTCAACTCAGTGGATTTTTCTGCCCTTGTAGATCTGGGGAATATGCGATAGAATGGGTTGCCATGGTAGCTGAATGTTTCTCCAGATTTTGTCTGGAATCATAAACCAAAGCTCTCATGGGTGTTATTTGTTTCCATGATGTTAGAGGGGATATTTTCCTCCCACACGCCTAGGCACCAGTCCGCCCACCCCATGCCTGCACACAACCTCCTGTGAATGGTTAGAAGGAGGCTAAGGGAAGGTGTAGAGTTCAAGTGATGAACTCTGTCCTCCTGAGCTGCATCAGTGGCAATCAGTGGTATATCGGATGCTATGTTAGGAAGAATCATTGAAAAGAAAGGAAAGAAGCCGGGCAGTGGTAGCACATGCCTTTAATCCCAGCACGAAGGAGGCAGAGCCAGGTGGATCTCTGTGAGTTTGAGGCCAGCCTGACTTACAAAGCAAGATCCAGAACAGACACTAAAGCTACACAGAGAAACCTTGTCTCAGAAAACCCAAAAGAAAGAAAGAGAGAGAGAGAGAGAGAGAGAGAGAGAGAGAGAAGGGAAGGGAAGGGAAGGGAAGGGAAGGGAAGGGAAGGGAAGGCAAGGGAAGGCAAGGGAAGGCAAGACAAGACAAGACAGACAAGACAAGACAGAAGAGAAGAGAAGACAAGAGAAGAGAAGACAAGAAGAGAAGAGAAGAAAAGAAAAGAAAAGAAAAGAAAAGAAAAGAAAAGAAAAGAAAAGAAAAGAAAAGAAAGAAGGCATAGAGTCAGGGTCTGCATCCCTAGGAACTAGGCTAGTGATTCTTTAAAGAAGTATCTGCTGAATGAATGAATAAATTAATAATAAAAATTGAATTAAGATATGCATAAATAATCCAGACTCAGGAAGGGAGTGAGCTGCATTGTTTGAAAGGCATTTTTGTTATGCACAGACATGCTTTCTCACAAAATAATTCAAATCTGCTTCTTGGTATGCTTTTTGGGAACAAGATCCTGGCAAAGTGCTGAGTCTAAGAAGTAGCACGAATTATGCTCTTTCTGCAATTATGACTTGGCAAGTTTGCTATTAACTAAAGCAAATAAGTAGCAGCCCTGTAACACATTTATTATCTCTATCATTGAAGTTAGGACAAACCTCTAACATAACAGTTCGCCTCAATCATTGTTGGAGACAAGCAGAACATTCTTTAGAAGCATATGGGCATGTGGGTGTGGGTCTGTGGTGCACACACAGTACTGGGGAAGGACCATAGAGGCCTGGAAAAAGTCATGCTTGCAAGCTCAGAAAGCAAATTGCACCTATTTCAGCAAATTGGAAATTGATGGTGTGTAAATCTGAAATCCTAGCAGTGGCTATTATTTCCACACAGGCTATTATTAACTGGTAATATTTTCTCTAGTAAACATTCAGTTGCCCATGGCAACTGGAGTTGTGTCATATAGACACGAGGGCTCCTGGCTTTACCAGGAACACGGATAGTGTTTTAAATCAATTTTTTAAAAAATGTGAAGAAGTTTGCCAAAAACAATATTTTTGGAATAGTAAACTCAGTTTTTACTTGAGATAAAGAAGAAAATGCTAATGATGGATGGATTTTCACAAGCTTTCATATCCAGTTTCTGCCAGACAAGCAAGAAGGACCCTTCCACTCACCTAAACCCAGCACTGCTCTGTACTGTGAATGAAGTCCTACACCTCTTCTCAGGAACTCACTAACAACATAAGCTGTTTCTTCTAAATCTTCTAATTTCAACATCCTCCTTCACTGCTTCTCCCAATCAATATTTTTAAATAAACATTAGTATAAATATACAGCATGCATGTAAGTAAATGCACAAATTATAACAACAAGGCTCAAAATAGTTTAAAGTGGGCATACTTGTAACAACTACACATCTGAGAATAAGGATATTCTTGGTTGATTTGGGTCTTCTAATTTACCTAGAAAATAAATTTCCCTTTTTTTCCTAATATAGAAGACCATATTAATTTTCTTTCTGTGTGAAATTTATATACAATGACTTTTATCCATGAATTTCCAATGCTAAAATTTACCTGAGATGTCTATGAGTCTGGGGGTTCTATGTTATGATGCAGAAGTCAGTGGATTTCATGGGCAGATGAATTTTAAAGTACCACTAACTGGGCAGCTCCAACAATATATATTCACTTTCTTGGAGTAATAAGGGCCAGAAATCTAAGACAGTGGCATGAACAGGATTCTTTTCTATCTGAGGCTATGTCTCCCTTCTGGCCTCTGATGATTGGTTGAAGTTTCTAGTCTCAGATCTTCCCATCTTCTGCATTCATGTTTATATGAAGTTTGCATCTCTTCTTACCACACTGTCCTTTTAAAGAAGATATTGATCATGTTGGATTAGGGATCACCTCCATCCCATTTTGATTTCTTCTTGCCTACATGTATACATGTGAGGTTCCTCTCTGCAGTTCTGGCAATTAGAACTCCAACATATGGATGTGGAAGGGGCTATGATTCAAATCATAGTGAGTTTCAGAATACATTTGGTTGAATGCAGATAATTACAGTGTATTAATTCATCCTGCCACTGCTGGATGGTTGGTTATCTATCAAAGGAGGAAAGAAGAGGAAGGCTGCCTTTACTGTTGCTCATTTTCTCTTTTTAGACTCCCCAATGCCTATCTTCATCTGTTATTTTCTCTCACAAGTTCTAGAAGATTGAATTGACTTAGAAACTCACATAACACTATGATATTTGTTAACTTAGTATTTAGAACCTACTCTCTTCCCCAAGCTTCCCTTTAGAAAAAGATTCCAGAAACCATTAAATGTTTAGGGAATATTCATCCATTCTTCAGTTGAAGGGCATCTAGGTTGTTCCCAGGTTCTGGCTATTACAGACAATACTGATATGAACATAGCTGAGCACATGCCCTTGTGGTATGATTGAGCATTCCTTGGGTATATGCCCAAGAGTGCTACAGCTGGATCTTGGGGGAGGTGGATTCCCAATTTTCTAAAGAAGTGCCATATTGATTTCCAAAGTGGCTGTACAAGCTTGCATTCCCACCAGCAGTGGAGGAGAGTTCTCCTTGCTCCACATCCTCTCCAGCAGAAGCTGTCTTCTGTGTTTTTGATCTTAGCCACTCTGACAGGTGTAAGGTAGTATCTCAGAGTCATTTTGATTTGCATTTCCCAGACAATTAGGGATGTTGAGCAATTCCTTAAATGTCTTTCAGCCATTTGAACTTCCTCTGTGGAGAATTCTGTTTAGTACTATAGCCCATTTCTTAATTGGACTGTTGGGCATTTTGATGTCTAATTTCTTGAGTTCTTTATATATTCTGGATATCAGCCCTCTGTCAGATGTGGGGTTGGTGAAGACCTTTTCCCATTCTGTAGGCTGTCACTTTGTCTTGTTGACCATGTCCTTTGCTCTGCAAAAACTTCTCAGTTTCAACAGGTCCCATTGATTGATTGTTTCTCTCAGTGTCTATACTATTGGTGTTATATTTAGAAAGTGATCTCTGGTGCCAATTCATTCAAGAGTACTTCCTACTTTCTCTTCTATCAGGTTCAGAGTAACTGGATTAATGTTGAGGTCTTTGATCCACTTGGACTTAAGTTTTGTGCACGGTGACAGATATAGATCTATTCGCAGCCTTCTATACATTGACATCCAGTTATGCCAGCACCATTTTTTGAATATTCAAATTAAGCTCCAGGTTATAGAGCATATTAATGGGAGACTCAACATGGAAGGTCTTCCCAAGTCAATCAAAATATACTTAAGGAAATGCTAGTTGTACAGCCTGAGCCAGATAATGCATGGATATTGATATAACAGAATAAAATTATAATATTACCATAATCTATTGAAACGCCAATGTTGTGTATACTTACAAAAACAATATCCATCTCAAATATAAGCAACATAGAGGAACAAATATTTACTTTGCAGGTCTGAGAGTCTACTGTAAATTGGCTGAGGCAAGCTGGGCTTCTCAATAATCTTTAGGAATAAACAAAATAATACACATAAAATACCTATCACCTAACACACTAACTCAGAACAACCCACAGATAATTGTTGCTGCTATTATTTCACTATTAAACATTTTAACAATGAACATTGTATAGTAAGAACCAGAGACAATATACAGTGCCAATTGTAAAGCAATGTGATGCAAAATTCACATATAATATCAGAGAAAACAATATAACATAGTTTGTGGACTGGGAGCAATGTCATGATGCCATGACGATGTTTTTAGAGCTGCTTTTTCTTTAAGAATAAGAAGCCTAATGAAAGACTTTATTCATCTTCCATTGAAAGGATCTTCTGGGCCACAAATTCATATTGCTATGTTGATTTTGCAGCTAAAAAACTGGGGCACACGGAAATTTTGTGATTTAACTGTCAACTTGGAGTCAGTAAGATAAGCTATTGCTAGAATCCACGCTTTCCCTCTGAGCATGGCTCACTGAGTCAACTGACTTCACTCCTTTCTTTGCTTTGATGATCATATACAGCCTGATTGGAAAGTTACACTCTATAATTTCACAGTGATTACATGGCCCTGAAGATCATTTTGTAAGTAAACGTTTTGAAACCAAAGATAATCATTGTTATACAACCATAACCCTTTTTCTTATGCCATATTCTCCACCAAGAATTTACCCAAGCTACAGTTACACTTCACAGTCTCAACAGCTGGCAATCAGCTCAGCTCTACATTGTTGCGGCCCCAACACCACTGGACTCTCTGAAGTTGACCTCTTGGATAACTGCTGTCCTTGTCCCAGAAGTGAACACACAACAAGCTGTCACGGTGTTCGCAGACATGGTACATTAACATGAATTAGAGCAAAGGCTTTGCACAGCACTGAAATACCCGTTTCAGCAATATGATACTGATTTCTAGACATCAGCCCTTCTCTCTCCTGAGAAACCATGTAATCACTATTCCAGATTATTTTCAGGGTCATTTCCTGCTTCATGAATTCATACTCTATATGAATAACTCAGACCCACCCCTGTCTAAAAATTCCAAAGGGCCGATCACAGTTTTGGCTTTCCTTAGTTTTCTATTGACAAATACAGCCATAGACCATAGTAGTAAATATATTAATAGAGTCTCTTGTTTTAAGTGACACACAGTTCCTGCTTTATTTCAAATATTTCTGAAATTTTTATAGAGTATTAAAAATTTAGAGTATGCCCCCTCTATGGACCATATAGTGAATGAATCCTGATATTGATACACTCTTTGACCATTTTAATAGCAAGGGCATGATTTCCTTACCAAAATATGTACATGTGCACACACACACACACACACACACACACACACACACACACACTATTTTATTTTGTGTGAATGTATGTGTACATCAATACTCTAGTATACATGTGGAGATCAGAGAACAGCTAGTGCATGTGTATGATCTTCTATCACATGAGTCCCACGTTTTAAATTTGATTGAAATTGGTGGTGGCAAGCATCTTTACACACTGACCACCACACCAGCTCCACACATGACAGTCTTAAAGGAAGACTGTCTTAAAGGAATATCATATAATTACCTCTTTAAATAAGAAATGTCTATATTAACAAACCCACTCAACTGATCCCTCCTAGAATTTTGGAATTTGGAAGCAACGGAAAAACTTAATTATTCAGTATAATACCCTGATAAAAAATGAAGCCTGTAGTTTTTGATCTACATTTTTTACTTTACATTATCTATTTACATTATTACATATTTTGCTTGGTTCCTACCCTCTTCCAAATAATGGTCTCTAGATTTCTCTCCTGTGAAGTAAATGGTTATGCTCTCTGGCAATACTTCTGTGCTACTTTTGTCTAAATAACTTGGACTAGTAACAAATTCACCACTTGTCAGCACACCAAAGTAGGAGTTCTCACAGAATCTCCAAAGCAACTCTCCCTAAGCAACACAGGGAGCAGAAGCATTTATACAAATTACATCCTGTGTCTATGCTTTTTCATGTTATGACTAAATCAAACAGCCAACTCTAACTAAGAATATTTTTACTAAGTCTATTATTTAAAAAATAAATGCACATGGAGCAAAGTATGTTTTCACTGATTAGCAAATGCAGAACAGAGCTGCTTCCATATTTCTATCAGATCAGTTCCCTCATCTGAACTTCTGAGGATACCTCAAGTACATTAACAATGGTAAGCATATTATTGTCTTCGAGTATAACATTAAACAGTAATGGCTTCAACAGAATAAGCCAGAAACTTCATTCTTAAGTGGAAAACTCATACTGAGGTTCTAGGTTGATTTTATCTTTCATCTCGGGGAATATCACAGCCACAAATTCTTTCTATGATATATATAAACTGTGTGTTGGTTACACAGACTGAGATAGAACTAGATGTGGCTCTTATCTTCATTTTACAAATGAGTAGCCAGTTTTTGTAACATCTTCATTAGCAGACCATAGGAAAAGAAAAGTAAAGACATGTACTTTGTCTCTAGCATCACAAAATTGCAAGGCTTACAGAAGTAGCATTATTCTGTGATCAATGCCATATGAAACTCCTGGATCTTGTGATTCAAGTATTTGATTCTTCATCATAGTCTGTGTCTAAATTAAGTCCGTTGATCAGGTGATGATTCTTTAATATATCACTGAAGGACATACTGAAACTAGAGAAGTAAACTGCCTGTGGTGTAGCTGTTACAAATTAGAGTGACTACTTAATTCTTCATTTTATAGGCACAAATATGGCCACAACTGTATGCACCATAATGAGTGCATGGCCATCTCTTGTCTAAACTAAGACAGAGTGAACTATGGATGACCAGTAGTAAAATGATGGCACATGTATTGTTATTTATAGAGACTAAAGTATTCAGATTTAACTACAGCCAATTAATCACTTCCCTTAGCGCAGGTCCACTTGGTCATTTTTTAAATATTTAGGCACAGTCGCTCTGCCACTGAATAAACTAGAAAATGTTGTTTCTAGTAGCTTTTTTATTCCATAGCCTAGAAATGCCATTTAGGAAAAGCCACTGACTTGTGTTTTTCAGTTTTCAAACTTATCATGCAAAATGGAAGGTATTATTTACACTGGACCAAACTCCATTTGCTTTTTTGATTGTTCCACTGCACAAGGTTTTGAATTTATAAATTCTTTATTTTGTTGGGTACTTTACAAGTATGTCACTCCAATATCACACGTATCTATTTTAGGGTGTATTTGAATGTTTACTTTCTTATTGATAATTTGCTTGTGACCATAAGCCAAGTGTTGAATACTCTTTGATACACACACACACACACATCAACCTGTGAGTCATGACCCCTTTGAGGGTTGAATGACCCCTTCACAGAGGTTGCATATCAGATATCCTCCATATCAGAATTTACATGAAGATTCATGACAGTAGCAAAATTAAAATTATGAAGTAGCAACAAAATAATTCTATGGAAGGGGAAGGTCACTACACCATGAGGGACAGCATCAAAGGATCACAGTGCAGCATTAAGAAGTTTGAAAACCCTCATTTGATTACTTAGTCCTTTCAAGTAATCTTTATAACTTATCTCAATCAAAAAATATTTATTTGTTTATTTTTATATACTGGGCATTGTAGAAATAAAAGAAAGGGGAACAATGTAGCTGTCTTTTTGAAGCATATAGAAGGAGTTTTCCATTTTATTAATAAAACTGATTCTAGGCTAATACTGATACTGTGAGGGACCAGAGGAGTAATTTCAAAAAATGTCAATATGTATGCTCATGTGGAAAATGTTTGAATCATCATTGCCTCATTTCAAATATTTATTTATAGCTTATATAATATCAATAAAAAAATCACCCTTCATTCTGTTTTACACAAATCTGTATCTTTAAATGTCTATAGGAAATTCTTTTAATAATTTAATTATTAATTATTTCTTCTTTAGCATTTTTGATGAACATGTTTTTTCTTCAAATATTAAGCTACCCACCCTTTGTCCTTCTTTTAAAATTATGCCTAGAATTTCACAATGAATTTGTTTTTCTACTAGCTGCTAATGATATTGACTACTAAAAAATCAATAAAAATGAAACCATAATAACCTCAACAAACAGAAAACAAAGTCAATAATGGCTTACTAACCAATTAAGTCAATTTTTATAAATTAATAATGACAGTATGAATTAATTAAAGGCAAATACTTAACATCAAGTACATTAGACATAATTTTATAAAATGCATTTAAAAAATTATTTCATACAACATACTTTGATCACATTCTTTCCCCTTCTCCAACTCATATCAGGTTCTACCCACCTCCCTACCCACCCAACTTCATGTTGTCTCAAAAAAATTCAGAACAAACTAAAAAACAAAAAAGAAAGAAAGTCAGTAAGACAAAACATACCAAAATGAAACAAAATAAAATGCACATACACACACAAAATAATGTCCACTTTTGTATTGGCCAACTACTCCTGGGCATAGAATCCACACTGGAGTGGTTGATGCACCCAGTGTCACTGTATTGGATAAAACTAATTTCCCCTTTCCAAATGAGTATCTATTGCAAATTGCTTCTTGTTTATGAGTGGGAAGGAGACCTCGTGTTGGTTTTTTTGTCTTGTTTGGACTTGTATAGGTCCTGTGTGTACTGTCACAGTCTCTGTGAGCTCATGTATGTATCAGTCTTGTGTCTGGAAGATATAAGATATAAATTTCAGAAGTATATATATTTATGTGTGTGTTTGATTCATTACATATTAGAAAATTCATATATAATAATAAAAACAGATCATACAAATAAAATACATAACAGCATGAGAAGACCCTATTGTTGAAGACATCACATACTTTGGCTGTAGGACATAGAGCAAACAATCTCAAACCAACTAGAAATATCCTCCCTGTCACCAGCCATCACAGTGTCTGAAGGGGCTATTTGGGAAGATGTAAAAGAAAAGAAATAGTCTTACCTAGTGCAGGATGCTGGTGCCGTAAGACAGACCTGTCAAGCATGATGTGCTCACTGGTGTAATAGTGCTAACAATTGTTTGTGTTTGGAGCCTGATCCACAGGAGGAAATTTCATGCTTGGGACTGTAGTATTCAACTAAATCCCATAGCTGGGGATATCATAGGTCTTATAACTGCTGTTATTTTGTCAAATGGTCATGCTGCCACAATGCCTTCTAGATGTTTATGCTTATATCCAATGGGCAGCAGTCAACACAGAGACACATAATTATTAAAAGCATTGAGAATAAGAGAATGAATACTCAAACTTAATGGAAATGATTATCAACACTACACATCACATCACACCAAATCTCTGGGAACATCTCAGAATATAAGGTAGAAAGAATTAAAAGCTAGAGGTTGAGGAGGGATGCTTTGCAATACCATCCTTCTGCATGTGACATGGCTATATCAGTTTTGAACCCCCAGTAGCTGTGTTTACCTTCATAAAACCTACACAAGATCAGAATCAGGCATAAAAGGAGTAGACTAACTCTCTATGTAGTCCAATAAACTGAGACTGAGCACAGGACTTCCAGATGCCAGTTGGAGATTCTCTGCTTGAATGTACATTTCTGGTAGAAAACAAGAATAGCAGCCATTGTGCTCCCTAGAGAAGGCTGTTGTCTCAAAGGAGCACCACTTTGAGGGTACAGAACTCATCTTTCTTGGGACCATGATTATTCATGGTCTAGATCATTGGTACCATAATAGCCTTGACTCACCCTCTGGAAAAATGTTCCTATTGAGTTAGATTTTTATTACTAAAGTTGTGATATTAAAGAAGCTTAAATTGGTTACTTTCTTGAGTACCAATTGTGTGTTACATTTCACATGTCTCACTGCTAGTAGTCCTTACCAGCACTGTTCTGGTGGGCATTATCATCCTGATATTTTATAGATTGAGAAACACTACCTCAGGAGATTGGAAACTTGTCCCTAAGCTGAATAATGTACATATGCTCCTACCTGTGCCTTCTACTGTTTGGAAACTGAGCCAGAAGTTGAGAAACTTCCATGGCCACATTATCAGTCAGTATAGTACAGGTGGAAGTACAGCCCAGCACAGCGATGACTCTTCATGCTCTGGTCTATTCATCCTTCCCAGAGTCAAGAACAAAGGGCAAATGTTTCTGACACTTATAATCACCTTCAGCATTTTACAATAAATTATACTGATTAGCTACCAATTTTCTAAAGTCATAACTTAGAGTATTGGGTTTTTTAATAATTCATAAGGTGTTTAGAGCTTTGATTTATTCAGTCTCTGTCATTTATTTCTCAAGATTCTGCCTCACTCTTCTGTGGTCATGTGGTTAAAAAAAAATCTCATCTGTAATACTTAACACTGATGTCTACGTTCCTCTTTAATCCATTGTAAAATCAAAACTTTGGGATCTTGTAATGCTTTTTACAGTCTTCATTGTTTTGAGAGAACAAATGATAGCCATTTCCATATTTGCATTTCCCAATAAACTTGTCATCAAACATTTTCAGAAAACCCTCATTCATCTTAGCTCTGTCCTCCATGCAGATGCAGAAGACTTGAAGCAATTGGAGTGGGCTTCTTCAGAGTCAAGAGCAAAACTGGAATTAATTCTTTTCAAAATGCTTAAGATGTCTCTCAGTAATTTCTAGACATTTGTGTTATTAGGGAATAAGTCTTTTCTGAAGGTGGGAAGAGAAGGAGAACCTAGTAGTAGAACAAAATAAAAGAAGATAACAGCATCACTTTGTGCAGGCAGGAACAATACAATCCTATGCTCATGTATGTCTGGTGGATACTGCCTTGAACATTTTGTAGGAAAAAAAAAAAAAAAAACAGAGGAAATCCAATCAAAAGCTGTGTCTTTCTGTGTTCAGGGATGCAGATGCCTTCAAATGGGCAAACCAGCCTGTGGTTTATTTCATTAAAAACCTACTTTGGCATGATTGCACTTACAAACTTCTGGATGGACTTGCTTAGGTGGGATTTCTCAACTGGTTCCTGGAAATGTGATCTCAGTCAGCCCCTGATTTCCTGTGTAATCTTGAGACCTTCATCTCTCCACTCCATTTCCTTAGCAGTAACATTATTCAAAAAATATGAATGTGTTTTGAGAGAGGGGTCAATAGGAGGCTAAGAGGGCAAAAGAGGAAATATAATAAATGGCTTTTTCAGATTCATTATGCAGATTGCCTGAGTATCTCATCAAGTCTACATGGGCACACACTTTGAATTCTTAAAAGTGAGCAAGAGAGAAGAGTTCATTAAAAGCTTTCAACATTAAAGAATGTTGAAGTTTTAAAAAATACTTTTAAATATTAAAAATATCTAAAGATACTGACATGTTTAACGACTTACATATTATGTATATAAACATCCCACACTATCCCATTCATATGCATAAATTTTATGTTTTTTCTATCAGTTAAAAATGAATCTAAATTTAAGAGTTCAATTAAAATTTTAAAAAAATGGAAAAGAAACAAAACACTTTGTAAGTACATGTTTCAAAACATTCCAAAGCTACTGTGGTGGTTGTTTAAACCGAGGCTCTGAATAGATACAGAATGTAGAACAGTATTTGTTTCTACATATCCAGGAGCCATTCACCCATGAAAACCACTGAACAATCAGTTTGTAAGTAACAGAGGATGATGTCAATCAGGTCAACTTTCCTTTTTAAAGATTTATTTATTTTTATTTTATGTGTATGTTTGCCTGCCTACATGTATGTGCACCACACCCATGCCCAGCACCTGCTGGGGTCAGGAGAGAGCATTGGGCCTCTTAGCTCTAGAGTTGTGAGTGGCCATCTCTGTGAGAGGCATGGGTCAGGGTCCTTTGCAAGGGCAGTAAGTGCCCTAAACTGCTGAACCATAGCTCCAGCTCCCAGACTGACTTTCTCAATGTGACAGAAACTGTGTTGTTTAACACTGAGAGACTTATCTAGATCTTCTGAAACATATAAAATTTTAACCGTATATTTGAACCATGCAATAAGAATTTCCGAAAAAACCCACATAGCGCCATAGGTAATCTGGGAGAGCAGCCAAGATTTCTCTGATTGTTTGGGAAGTTACAAAGCATGGACTGATCACTCACTGTAATTTTTGTCTTTGTTTTTTTATTTTTAAAAGTTAAGTAAGTAGAAATGTGTGTTTATTCATCTGTATTTATTTCTAACAACAATAAAGAAGAGACTAAATCTGAGAGAGGATGGGGGACAGGCAGGGGAGGGGTAAAAGGGAGGAAAGAGAGGGGAAATGATATAATTAAGCTTTAGTTAAATAAAAATTTAAGTCTCAATTGACAGTTTGTTGTCTTTGTGTTGAATGTGGTCACAAAATTTATTCTACATTTCAAAAAACTTCAATGACTTTATTTCTATTATAAAATATTGTTGATTACAAACACCTTCTATTGGCCCAATGTTTCTTTCCCTCACACTGTTGACATGTTGCGTCATATAATTCTTTGTTATGGAGCTTTCCTCTGTGTGTTAGATGTAGCAGCATCTACTGCCATGACCCAGGAGGCATCTATAGTACATCTTCTCACCCCATCTGTGACAACTAGCTAGTTTTGTTTTTCCCCATCATTGGCAAGGTGCCTTGGAGGGAAAACTCTGCTCCATCTGACAGTCACTGCTCCATTTGAAAGAATAATAAATAGATTCAATTACATGAAGGACCTTGCGCCTACTTGCTGACTCTGGTTTGGATTTCGCAAGTCATAGAGCCATCTTGATGAATTGCTCTGGTGTCCTCATGAAGGGGTTCTCCCCACTGCTGCCTCCATCTGATTGTGTCCCCAAGCTGATGCCTATGCCATTCTTGCATCCCCTACTGCCCCCATCACCGTAGCTGTCTATTCACTCTGCCATCTCTAGGGACACCCTGGAGACACCAGAGTGAAGAAAGTCTTGTCTTTCCCTGCACTCTCCTATGAGCATTCACCCCACACAAAGTTCACCTTAGGAATAAATTGCTGGGGCCTTTCAATGTCAAGCATCACCATGCCCTTGGCTCCAGGGCTTTATGGACGAATAAAGAGAGGAAGTTGACTTCACACTGAGGTAACTTGTATTTAATCTCTTATCATTATGGTTTTGCATTTATTACACTCTTTCCCTAGTCACTGAATAACCGTGAGTTACTTTCAACAGATTTTTGTAAATCTCACATATGCACATCTTAAAAGTCAAGGTGGCACATAAACTTACCCTTAAGATCCAAATTATTTATAAGAAGTGAGAAGAGAAATGAGAAAGCAATAAACCCGGGTTGGCAAAAGCTAAATACTAACCTAATAAATGTAAATGCACAGTTATCATAATTAGAAAATCAAGTTTTCCCCAGCAGAAAAGAGACTAGTGTGGTTAGAATTGGGATTATGGGTCCTGTTTCTTTAGAGACAGTCTGTAACTATTTCGTTTGATTTATGCCAATCTGCAACATCACTTTCATCATGGACCGAAGCTTTTAAGCATTCCAGAGAGCCACAGATGTTTTCATCTCCTAAATTAGATAAACAAACTGGGATTTTGTGACATTTTTTATTTGGATTTTTGTGCCCAAATTAGAATGAGCAGGTATAATTATTGACTGTATAGAGTGCTTTCTCATACATATCAAAGCAATTATCTCTATGCTACGAATAAGAATCCAACAAAGAAAGAAGCAGTCACATACCCAAGGTTAATAAATGACAGTTCTCAGACTTATACGCAGATATGTTGGTTCTGGGCTGAGTACAGTTTGTAATACAGCCTGGCTACTTCCTAACCATCCTTCAGTGACAGGTATGACTTTAAGAAATGTGTGTGTGTGTGTGTATAAAACTGTGCGTCTGTGTCTGTGTGTGTATGTGTGTCTGTGTGTGTGCATGTTAGGATTCAAAGGGAGATAAGAGATATGGTGGAGAAAGTATCATGAGTCCAGTATATACATGTCCTTTTTGTTAAGTTGTCAAAGAACAAATGATAAAATGTGATTTTTTCAGATCATTTGTGAAAGAATGCAAATAAAATAGTGATTTTGAAATGAAAAAAAAAAAAAAAAAAGAATGCCGAATATTCTGTTAATCAAAACAGGAACCCCTGGCAACTGCTTGTTAATCTGCTGTTTGGTACATCTCAGAACAAAGGTGTGGGAACGCTGCCATACTGCATAAGAGCTAACTGATCCAACCTTTCATATCTCTTCCTCTAAAGGTCAAATATAGTAGAACCATTACCACTCATGCTCAGATGTGAACATCATGTTCAGTTTTATATTCCATTCTGGCAAATACTGTGAATACCTGTCATTTCTCTTCCTGTCCTCGCCCTTCCCAAGGACCTAATAAAAAGGGAGGGAACAGGTAGGGCTTTCCCTTTGCACAAATCAGTTTCCTGGAGGTTTCCATTGTTTCAACAGGGAACAGTCTACTAACAAGCAATTGATATCTTGAAATTATCAACTTTTCAAGGAAATTTCCAAATCCTTCCTGATAAATAGAAATCATTTTCCAGATATATTAAGGAAAACAGGCACACCCCTATCTACTTGTTCCTTTATAGAAGAACATTGAAGTTGTCATCTCTTTTGATACAAAATTTTCCATCCAATATGAATGACAATTGTTTGAAATATTGTCCACTATAACTAGGACAATGCCAAGACAAAGCACTCTTAGTGTTACATACATTACATATCTGAATATAATTCTCATTCCTTCACTGCTGTTTATTTGTGAAAACTGAAGTACAGGCAAGTTATCGTTAATACAATAATTTGAAAAGTTGTCTAATAAAATTACCAGTAAGCTAGGTAGGAGAACTAGAGAAGACGGAATGTGGAAAGCTAAGAAACATGAAACTACAATTCATCTCAGAGCAGAACTGAACTTCATAAAAACAGTCAAAACCTAAACTTAGAGTTTCCCCTTATGAATATTTGAATATAATAGAGATTGTCCTTAAAAATGGCTGTATCTATAGCTGCCTCAGCATTTCAATCCCACATGTTGCCTTCCCGAAGTCTGGGCTTCTTGCCTGGCTCCTGCACATCCAAATGCAACTTGACATCTTTGTTCAAATGTTTCCAAAGTATCAGAACCTCACATGTCCAAATCAAAGTAACTCTTGAATAACCAGGAATAAAAACAAGCACCTGAAATTCCTAAATAAGAGATGTGTTGTGACTACTCAAATTCATTACCAAGTGGATGTAATAATAGTATAAAGTACTTTTGTGAAAAAAAAAAAAAAAGATAGAATGAGGGACTGTAGACATGGTTTGGCCACTAAGAGCACCATCTGCTCTTCTAGAGGACCTGAGTTCAATTGTGAACACCCATGTGGCTGCTTATGCCATCACAACTCCAGTCCTAGGATATCCAACACCTACTCCTGGCCTCCACAGGGCACTAGACATGCACAGGATGTATAGACATGCAAGCAGACAAAACACTCATACATACAACATACATTTGAAAGTATGCTTTTAAATTAAATGAACTACAAAGGGATGGGGATATCAACATTTTAATATCTTTAGAGCATTACTTGTTACTTTATTTTCCCTAATGTCATGGTAGGTTGCTCAGTTAAAACAAAGACATTAAATGCCTTTATTGTTATCCCTCTAACACTATTTTCCTCTGAAATACTACTGAGTGCCTTCCACCTGTTCCCTTCCCTCCTTAGTCTCACACTTCTTTTTTATCCCCTTTTGTTTCACTTCATTATTTAGTAATTTTAAAGATCAATTAATAAAAAAAAAAAAAGATATGGTCAGTAACCTAAGCAGATTTGCTTTCTTTTCTTTTCTTTCTCATGCTGGAGCTTGAACCGCTAGCTCTGTGTAATCTCAGCAAGCTACTCCAGCACTGACATATCCACAGCCCCTTCTCCCATCTCCTCCTTTTTTAGCAGTCAAGACCTTTCCAAGCTGCCCAGGCTGGCACTGAACTGGTGATTCTCTAGCTTTGCTTCTTTGAATTACAAACCTGTACTACCAGGCAATGTTTAAATCTATTTCTTTACCATAAACAGATGTGAGTTACTTGAGCCATAGAACACAGACAAATCAAGATGATATGAACAGAGATGCTTCGTCTCCACTGGCTCACTTTCAGAGTGCAGGAAGAAGCTATCTAAGCTGTTGGAAAAGAAATCATTGGTCATATCCAGTTGTGGATTGTGTGAGATTGAATAATAACTTTCTTGGCAAGATAAACCCATTGGTGTGATAGTGGCACAACATCATGGGAGTAACCAAGCTCTTTCTAGTTGGATTAAAGGCCCCATTCCACAAAATAGAACCCATACCTCGCATGGTTACTAGATGCAAGAATCTGTGGCTATACAGATCATAGGCCCTAGGGGGGATCCTAATACTATTATTCTGCTTATTAGACAGAGTATTAAACTCACCCCTGACTACTTTTCATTATTCTCATAGATTATTGCATCTCTCAGCTCTCATTGGAGAAGCTTCTTTTATTAATACATAGAATTTAACACAAAGGTTCACAACTGGTCACCATTCAGAGAAAAGGAGGCATCCATATCACACACTCCTCCAAAGACTGAAGGATCATCTCAGAAGAGGAGGCAGAAGGATTGTGAGAGGCAAAAGCAGTGGACGACTATAACAAAACTGTTTTCTGGACACAACAGGGCAGTTGCACACATGAATTCACAGTGGTTGTGACAGCTTTCACCAACCTGCACTAGATAAAGCCAGAAAAAGTCCCACATAGAGGAGAAAGGTAATCAACAGAAGCTGGGAGAGTGAGAGAGTTAGTTTTCTCTACAGATGTGGCTCCTGGTAGGTCTAACACACTCCAGCGGATGGCCAAATTCACCCAAAAGTATTTGGGTAGCACTAATGGGACTTAATAGATTTTTATTTTTAAAAAGAAAAATGAATAAGGACACAGAGCTGTATGGGTATAGAATGAGGGGATCTTCAAGAAGGTCTGTGAGGTGGATGAATATGGTCAAGATACAATGTACAGCATTCACGAAAAAAAATAAAATAATTTTTTAAAAAACAGAATAACATACCAAAATAATTGGCGTTTCTGCAAGTGGCTTCATTTTATAAGTAGGTCTGTAGTTTCTGTCTCCTATGAGATAGTTCAGAGACATTATTTACTTTCATACCTACTTTTAATACTTTAATAATGGTGTTAATATTCTACATTTGTGGCACTATGCATCCATAATATTATCTCTAAAACACTGGAGTACAGAATCATTAATTCTGACACTTACATCCCCACCTAATAACTTAATCTGAATGAGACTTCTGAATCTTGAAGCAATCCTTTTCACAAATTCTATTTTTAGAAAGAGCTATGTAGCCTGTGGTGTGTCCATTCCATGAATGTGATGAAATGTGTAGAGCCTTACCAACAAGAAAGAGGCTTATTAGTCACACTGTACTATTAATCTGTAGGGCATTACATCATGAGTCATTTAAAGGAAAGGGTAGGGTTTCCTCTTGAATTCATTACAGCATGAAAGGTAACATTTAGAAGGTAGAGTACACAAAACAATATTGTACCTCTCAGGTAGAAGGATGTTTCCCATGAGAAAGTGCACTTTCTACTTAAAAAGAGACAGTATTCTTTTAGTATTTAATCATGAATAAGTGACTGGAAATTTCTGAGCTCATTCATAAAATATTCAGAATAGCTAAAGGGAGAAAAAAGAGCAAAGCAAATAAAAACTATAGAAATTAGAAATACAGTAAGGAAGGACAAACGCTCTTAAGGAAATGGTATAGAGCCTAGAAACTGAGCCTAGAAAATTTTCTAGCTGCATAAAGATAAATTGAAGCACTTTTTTAAAACACAAATTAAACAGATAAAATTGATTATTTCTCTCTTGTCGTCCGTCATCTTACATTTTGCCAGCTTAAAAACTAAGAACTCCTGGTACATGTATGCCTAGTTAAATATTAAGACACTTTAAATTAAATTTAATGTATTTGCATTATGCCAAACTATGCTTAAGCTAAAAACCCTTCCCTTCTTACAAATATTAAATCAAAAAAGAGGAAGAGATGGCAATGATCAAGTAATAAAAATTATGTCATTATTGGGCTCCTAAACAATGGCTATCCCTCCATTTCTTCAACGCAAATGTGAATTTTCACAAACCCTTACATATTTGACATGCTTTAGAGAAATCAATGGAATGATGTATGGGATAGCACTCAAAATCTCAGTTGATATCATTGACCATGAAGAACATTGGAGAGGCTCTAAAGTTATTTAGCCTAGAAATGAGAACAATCAGAAGAAACAAACTCAACTCCACCAAACACTTCCAGCCTGGACCATAGAAATGATTCAGGATATCCAGTAAAAATGTGTGTGCGCGCGCACACACACACACACACACACACACACACACACACACACACGAGAGAGAGAGAGAGAGAGAGAGAGAGAGAGAGAGAGAGAGAGAGAGAGAGCTGCTATAAAACAGAAAAGCACACTTGAGACTTACTGAAAGACATTTCTAGTAGAGCACTTGGAAGCTTTGAGCCTCCAACAGTAGAAACATCCAGAGTTAGAAGACATGCTGGTGAGGTGAAGGAGAAAGTTCATGCGTTAAATTGGCAACTGAGCCATAGGAGCTACACAGTCCTTGCCAAAGTCAAGAATCTAGTATGTGAAACATGTGGAGTTTATATTTTCAATGCCCTCTCCTTGAATATCAAAAGTACCTGAAGCATGCTTTCCCAATGCTGTAAGTTCTTCTCACAAGGGCAGCATTCCTACCCTTTCATCACCCCCACTACAATGAGAAAGTAAGAAAGCAAAAGTGTCAGTCGTGAGTGTGACAGGAACTTTAATCAACCCAAGTGAATAAGCACACTGGAGGAATAGCGAGGGGAGACTCGAAAAGGAACAGGCGCTGTGCTTCTGGTCTTGCACACAATGAAGAAATAGGTTGTGTGGTCTGTGCTTAATATGGGGATCTTCACATTTAGCTCTAAGTATGTAAAACATAGACCAACAAATATAATTATCAAGGTAGTTTGTTATAATCACAAAGATAATCACTATGAACCCCTTAATTTAATAGATTGCATAAAGTCTAGTTAACCCGTGTCAAAAAAACCCTTTATTTCACTAACCATGTCCTCACTGTAGTTGTTTCACTGTGTTCACTATGAACTACCCAGAGAAGTTCCTTGATATCAGATCCTGGCTTTTCAGGGAACAATCTGGGTGTGCTGTGAACACAATGCTAAGATAGAAAAATGCTCTAAAGAAGCCTGGCAACATGCAACCTTGTCCTAGGAGACCCAAAATTAGAGTAAATCCTTTACTATTGAATCCAAGGCATGCCCAGTAGTAAATCAAAGGGACATAAATTTATGCAGTAATCTCGTTGAGGTATGCTTTCACTAGGAGGTAGACAGGAAGATAGATATAACCAAAGCAGACATATTGTAGTATAGGGAACCAATTTCCCACTTTGCTGACTCTCACCTCCAAACACACACACACACACACACACACACACACACACACACACACACACACACACCTCATATTTAACTTCCATCCCATCAATCTGAGAACTTTCTTATCAATAAATTTCTACCATAAAGTAAACCTTGTTCTAAAATCCCAGTAAAATGACTAATATATCTGAGCCTGGTGCAAGTGATATCTCTTTTACTAACTTTTTTGAAATTCTTCTCTCATCTGTTACATCCCAACCACAGTTTCCTCTCCCTCCACATCCCCTCCCCATACTCCACCCCCGCCCCACCTCTCCTGTCCCTCAGATCCATACCCTCCAAGAAAAGAGCAGGCCTTTTGTTAACTTTAAATAATTTTGATTATTCATTCAATGTGGTATGTGTGTATGTATGTGTATATATGTGGGCAGATTCATGCCATGATGTACCTGTGGAGGTCAGAGGACAACTTTTAAGAATCTGTTCTCTTCTTCTACCATGTAAGTCCCTAAGATGGAACTCTGTTCATCAGTCTTGGCAGCAGGCAACTTTATGCACTGAGCCATCTCTCTGGCCCAAAAACTGTTATTTATATTACACACACACACACACACACACACACACACACACACACACACAAAATTAATTTTAAGTATCATTTCTTAAATTGGCATTTAATTTCAAATAGTTGAAAGGACATTTTTAGATGAATATGGTAATGAAGTTAAGCTGAGGCTTGCCTGCAAAGCTGAGAACCATCCATTGCTTTTCAGACATCTCACCAGAAATGGAAACTCATGAAATCTGAAGTTTTTGAAGGATTCAAAAAAAAAAAAAAAAACCATCCTATTATAAAAATAGCAGTTTTCATTTCTCCATTCTTCCATGTTTTTCCACTAGAACCTACTAATATAATTGCCGGGGTTATAAATCATTTCAACAGAAGGCAAACAAGTAGAAAGAAATCAAACATATTCAACAGACTGGAAACCATAAACTAAACAGGAAGTTCAAACTAAAAATTTTAACTTATAAGATAATAACATTTATTTGTATTTTATTCAGATCAGAAAAGAACTTGTTTCAGCTTCCATGGAGTCCAGATGAAATTGGAGAGCTGCAACTTTGTCTCTTTTTCTGGTAGCTTCAAAGAGAATAAGAAAGAAAAATTTTTGAAGACACAGAGAGCATAATAAAAATGAAATTACAAAGTATATACATACTTTCCAAAAAGAATTCAGAACCTCTATGAAACACATTGAATGATGGATTCTTTTATTTTCTTATCAATTTAATATCCTTTGGATTAAAATAAAACTTTCAAAGATAATTTTCAGGTTTTAACACTTTAAAGGCACTAATGAATCCAATTTTCTTTGGGAAGGACTTGACTTGGGAAATACTACAAACCAAAAATTTGAGGGTATTTAACTATTTCTAGAATTTTAGAGTTGGGGAGAACTTCAGAATCCAAGAAGCTCAATGTTTCTCAAACTATGCTTCATATTAAGATATGCGCCATGATCAAAGTCCCTTTCCAAGATTTGATGAGGAAGCAGGCTTTAAAGACCACTTACTGAGGACTGTCTAACGGAGGGAAGGGATGGAGGAAGACAAGGAGGTAGGGAAGGAAAGTCACTTGAGATAAGATGTAGCACCGTTGATAGAGTGCTTGCCTACCATGCACAACACCGGGGACCTCATCCTCCAAAACTATGTGAACCAGACATGGTGATCTTCCTGGGATTGCTGTAGCTGCCACTGTCCCATTACACTTTGAGAGACTACTGCTACCTCAGAAAGCTCAGTAATGAACTTATGCAGGAGCCTAGAGCCAAGCCATTGTGAAAACATGGCTGTATTTCTGAACCAACCAATGAACAGCCAAGTATTTGATACTCATCCTCTTTGGACCCCTCCAGGATCTGGAATATGCTAGAGGCATTTTTCATGGATATAGCTGGTGTTTCTTCCTACTAGTCAATGACAGGCTGACCAGGTACTAACTGGATGAAGTTCACTACCACAGACAATGCTGGGCGGGGTTGGAGGCTCTTCATCAATCTACGTGACTAACTGTGGAAAAGTCACAGATCAGGCAGGACCAACCACTCTTCATCTCCACTCTTTCCTCAAACTCAATCATGGGTCCACTTTAGTGAAACACTGATCTCCTTCAATCTCTCAATTTTGCAAAGGAGAAAACTGAGGAACCAAAGGTTGAAGTAGCTTACTTGAAGTCAGGTAGCTGAAAAGAAGCCAACACGGGTTGAAAATTCAGTCTTTCTCAGTGCCAAAGGTCATGCCTGGTTGGAATTTCCTCAAATGAAGCAGTGTTCAGCCCTCCTCTCGCAGAGTGGTGAAAGCCTAGAGCGCCTGTGCATGCCTCAGTTAAACTCCTTAACTCGTGGCGAAACATTTTCATCTGGGTTCAAGAGATAGTCAATGAAATGTTTATTGTATCTAAAATCTTTAAAGCATGCTGTCTAAACCCTTCCTGGAAATAAAGAACTGAGTTAGTGGCTTACTTAATGTCACATAGCTGCCTTGGGACGAGTCCAAGACCTGAGCCCGACTCTCTTTCCTCTCCGTGGCCCTCTCAGTGGTACTCCTTCCTCCAAGCCCCAGTTTCGTTTTTTTGAAGGAAGTGTCCACGTGAATTACTGGTTTAACACAATTCGAGCTCCATGACCAGGTTGCTGACTGACTACAAATTTGCTGTTCTTGAGAACAAGGTGTGAATAACCTCTGGGGGGAGAGGGGGAGCAGTAGGAAACCTGCAAGGGCCGGCTGTGTAGGGTTTGAGGAAACTGCCCCCTGCCGAGATGCAGACATGCGGTTTTTAAAAAACACTAGAACTGTTAAAAGTTCCCTGAGGTTCCATGACGTGTAAAGAAGGCTTGCAGAAATCTTTGTGCGTGGAAACAAAATGCTTTGCCATATGCCTTCTTTAAAAAGAAAACTTTTTTCCAGCTGCAGTGAAATTCATTTTAACAACTGAGTCTTCAGCCCTGACCCCCTCAGCATCCGGCTACTTCGGGATGGCCCTAGGGTGTATCTATTACAGACTGAAGGATCTCTAGTGAGAAACTGGGGAGCTGTATTCCCTGCATCTCCGCCCCAAACCGCACACAACACCAGTGCACAGTAGTTACTGTTTTGTGTTACCAGATAAGGTTACAGCAGGGATCAGGGAGGTGTCTGTGACTCAGATTAAGTAATTGCTGAAACTTTGACCCAGAAGGGTTTTTGCAAAGGAAGCACACTGTCACGTTGTTGCAATGATATTTTTTTTTATCCAATTCTTTAAAAAAAAAAAAAAAAGGAACTGCCCTCACTAAATCATCTTCCTAATGGAAATGACAGAATTATTCTCCCAGGACGACAGCACAGACCTCATCTCCCTCATAAGGAGAGTAGGAAGGAAATGGAGACACAGCATCCTTGAAGGCTCTAAGGCTTCCTGGACGTTTGTTCCCCTGTGTCCATGGAAGTCACTTCAAACCGTTTTTAAGCTCATTGTTCATATGCACAAGATAAGATCCTTTTCAAAAATTATACGGTAACTTTTTTAAATTAAAACAAAAAGCTGTGTCTATGGTTGATCACAAGGAAAATAGCACGCACATTACGTAAAAAAGGAAAGTTGTGAATCTCCATGAATTGCCTTTTTTATTACCAATGCTAAACGATAAATGCAAAACGACTAGTCAGTAACATCAGTAGTTTTTGGAGAAGACTGGGCATGTTTATCTTCCCTTGTCCATGTTATTCTTTTCAGAAACATTCTATATACTTATAAGTGAATTATTACACGCTGGCGATTTAAAAATCACTTAACTCCATAACATATAACCTTCAGGAAGGGCTGTTTACTGCACATCAACTCAACTTCTGGAGCTGACTATAAACATGTGGGTGATTCAAGATTGTAAAACCAGGCCTATAACATTCACCTCCTTTGTGTTACTCTCAATTAAGAATTTGTAATGAACTTTGTGTTACTTTTGGCAAGAGCAACTTCCATTCATTCTTTTTCTAAATGAATCCATTAGAATGCAAGGTTTCTTTTCTATTCCAACCCATAGGAAGTGCCACTCCCCACCCAGCTCCTGACTTCTGAGAAATTCTTGCTCAGGTCACCAGGGAGTGAAAGGCTGATTTTAAGAAAGAGCCATGTGTATAGTAAGTCTTTTTTTTTTTTTTAATGTGGAGAAAATATCATTTGACCAAAGCTAGGTATATGGCGGTAAGGCCACGGTTTTATAAAATTCAGCCTAAACATTTAATCAGATCCTTTGAAACTTATTCCCATGATGAAAGTTGGCCATTTTTTCCAATTTGGGCATGGTAGCAAAGTGATCTGGGGCACTGACCCAAAAACATAGTGGTTTTTTGTTGTTGTGCTACAACAAACTAATAAATTAGAGAGAATCTTTTTTAAAATGAATTCACAGTGAGTAGCCCATTTCAATAGGGATGGAGGGACCAAAGTTGTTAGATATTTTTCTCCTCACTCTTTGTTCTTCCCTAAATATTGCTGTGAAGATCCCAGGTGTCTCTAGGACCCTTTCAAGGTGTCATTACAGTTGCTACATTTTCCCATCTAAACAGCTTCACGAAGCCAAAATTTCCTTTCATGTTTCAACCAAACAACATATTGTAATAAATCAAACAGAAAAACAAAAAAGAGATTAGAAAAGTATAAAATAATACTGACATTTTCTTACTGTTTTGGAAAATATATCTTTCACAGAAACGTGTTTTTACTTATTTCTACTTTTTACAATTTCATACATGAATACTACATTTACACTATTTCCACTTCTCCTTCTTCTCATCAACCTCTTCCAAAGTCAGCCGCCCACCATCATCATTTCCTCTGGAATCTGTTATCTCCTCTTGTACAATTATTATATATATATAACATGCCTAGCCCACTTAGTGTTGCTTGTAAGCGCACATGTTTAGAGCTCACCATTTATGATTGGATAATGTATCAGGGGATTATCCCTGAAGAAAACAAATTCTCCCTCTCTCAGCGGCCTTGAAGACCTGTAGTCTTCCTCAAGGAGTGGTGACCTGGAAAATGTCCTTCACCCACATTGGAACGTCAAATGGTATAGTCTTAATACTTGTCTTGTGTAGGCAACCATGTAGTTGAGATGCTGTGGATGCAGCTTCCTGTCTTACCCAGAAGACACTGCTGGTAAATGTCCTTGTCATCTGCCTCTTACCTTGTTTCCAACTATTTTGTAAAAACATCAGTATCTTTCTGTTTTGTAAAAACAGAATTTTTATTGTTTGCTTGTGACTATTATTTGAAATGTGCTCTTGTTTTAATTGCCAACATAGCAAATATAAATATGTATATATCTAACTCAAGCAATAGTTTTTGGGACTTCTCAATCTTCTTATATAAAATAAGTTTAAAACCAAAAATCTGAGAAGTGCTGAAGCAGAGAAACCCCTGTTTTTCGTCATAGGAATTCAAGGAACAGAATTTCTGTCCAATCCTTAAAGACATTTCTCCAAAACTTTGAGACTCACTTGATTTGGAAACAATGTGTAAAGGTATTTACAGCCTCTATCGTGTTGTAGATGACAGGCAGAAAGGAACAGCAGAAGACACTGTTCTTGTGTAATAGTAAGCAAGTCTGAACTACAAATGTTAACAGCCTTACCCTTGGAGAAGGAGCAAATCAGGCCAAGAGAAGTTCAGGAACAAACATATTTATATTTCTGTATTTTATTTGGTGAATATTTTATCCATCTTACATGGAGATTCTGATTTGTACTAAATATAAACAATTCTATCTACCCTCCAAGGAACTTCACACATGCACAACCATGTATCAAATATTGTAAAAGGAAACTCCGTGCTCCCATTACTCACATCTACCTATGGCATCACTTATGTTGCATCACTTACTGTAAGTTTGTCTTGTCCTTTTTGCCCCAAAGTCAACATAAACCATACCCTCTCCTTGTAAGTCCTTGTTGATGAATCCCCATGAAAGAAACAGATTGCTCAAGTGACCTTAATGATCTTCCTCTCCTTTTTTAACATTGTAACAAAGCTTTGTAGTTTATGATACACCTATGAGCATGTCTGGAACAACATTTCCAAAGAGGTTTAACTGAGATGGGAAGACCCAACCAGGATATACACAGTACCATAACGTGGCTGGGATGTGGCACTGGTTAAAAATGGTGAAAAGGAAGAAAGCAGACTGATGATGTGCATTCCTCTCTCTCTAATTCATGACTGAAAATGCAGTGTGACTGTAGTTGGAGAGCTTCTCTCCAGGTTCTACCAAGCCCCTGCGGTCCCACAACCCATGTATAAAATAATCATACAGACACTTATATTATTTAAACTGCTTGGCCATTAGCTCAGGCCTACCATTGTCTAGCTCTTACTCTTATATTTAGCCCATTTCTGTTAGTCTATACTTTGCCACATGGCTTGTGGCTTACCGGTATCTTTACATGTTGCTTCTCATGGCAGCGGCCGGCAGTGTCCCCTCCCAGCCTTCCTCTTCCCAGCCTTCTCCTCTTCCTTGTCCTGCCTACACTATCCTTCCTGCCTGGCTACTAGCCAATCAGCACTTTATTTATACAGAGTGATATCCACAGCACCTCCCCTTTTCTTTTTTGTTAAAAAAGGAGGGTTAACTTTTACATAGTAAAATTACAGATAACAAAACAATTATCAAGCAAGAATTATAGTTACAATATTAAAGAAGATATCCTATCTATCTTATATTTATGAGTCTAAGGTTTTATATCTAACTTATCTTTTATCATAACTGAGGAAATTATAACTATCTAGTCTTCAACCACATCAAAGACCTCAGAAGGATATAATATTGTCTGAGAACCGGGAGAAGGATGCAAGCAACTTTCGGGAGTCTTGCAGGGTAGACAGAGACAGCTGGCAGCCTGGACAGTCACCTAATGTTCCTTTGTAAAGTTGGGGCTTTGTCTCCAGCCCACAGGGCTAGAGTCTCTTTTGTGACCAGCTGCCTTAGGTTTCTGCTGCCACAGCTAATGTCTCTCTCAGCATCATGTGTTCCCCACTGTGATAGACTCTACCTCTCAAACTGGGAACCAAATAAACTCATCCTTTCTTCTTTCTTTTTTTTTTTTTGGTTTTTTGAGACAGGGTTTATCTGTGTAGCTTTGTGCCTTTCCTGGAACTCGCTTTGGAGACCAGGCTGGCCTCGAACTCACAGAGATCCGCCTGGCTCTGCCTCCCGAGTGCTGGGATTAAAGGTGTGCACCACCACCACCCGGCACTTGTCCTTTCTTAAGTTCTTTTACCAGGTATTATGTCACAACAATGAAAAGAGTGACTGATGTACAGTTTTTTTCAACAGAAACTGTTTTTTCTTGCTTCCCTTGAAATTTTGTCAGTGTGTGATGTAACTTACTTTATCTGGTATCTCCCTCCCTTCCTCCTTCGGTCCTCTTTCCCTTCAAAAGAACAAAACCTGAAGATCACTGGATGGACGAGAGGTCAAGTGGCACACAGCTAAGTCATCCCAGTTGGGGCCATTCTAGACATGCCAATTCCAGCCATTCCAAGTTTCAACAAAGATATATGAATAAGCCCAAAAAACACGTGTATTGCTGACCCAAATAAGAACAGCCAAGCCCAGCTATAAACTTTAGAAGCATCATAAGTAAGCTCTATTTTAAACCACTAAATGCTAGGCTTCTTTGGCATGCAGCACTATTTTGACAATAACTACTTTCCTCCTCCTTTACTCTCTCCAGGGAAGTGACTATGAATTTGCAATGAATTCTACAGATTTACACTTTGTGTGGTCCTATATAGTGAACGTTTTTTTCATTTGGCTTAATAAATATTTGATTAGCACATGGACCAAATGGAATGCTTAAGTTTCAACACAAAGAGAAATTCTGCAAAACTGTTAATGCTTTACCCATTCCCACATGAAAATAAAAATACACTTATCTCTAAGAATTAAATTTGCCTTTTATATGTTCCCCACAAAGTTTAATCTCCAAGATTCTCAAATCTCAATGGGTATGGTGAACTTAGAACCAGACTGTGGAAGCTTGATACACCAAAATAAAACACTGTGACACTCCTATCACTGAAACTCTAGAGCTCTGAACTATGTATGCTCTTTTCATCATTTTTGTTATTCCTATGATTTTTGGAAACTCTTCAAAAAGAAAGTGAGTCACTTTGCTATAAAAATCCTGGCTCCTCCTCTGGGGTGGCCTCACAGTGCTGGCTAGAGAGAATGTTCCCCCAGTGCATCATCATCTTTGCATCATGTGTTCCTTGGACTCTCGAGATGGGTAATTTGCCCTCCAAACTCCAGTATTCTTCTCCTTTCCTTTTACTCCTTTTCATTCATCTGTCTTCTCAAAACCCTAAATGTCTAAGTAAAATTTTGTTGCTTATGACAAAAGTTAATAGGACAATTACTTATATGTATCTATTTCAGAGATCAGTCAAATCTATTGACATTGTTTCCCAAGCTATTGGATACTAAATATAAATTAATTTCCTTCTTTACATATAAATTCATTTCAACTATGATTACTAATACTGAGAAAGAAACAGAGGGAATCCATCAGAGTAGTAAAATATACTTGATTTGTGGTGTTAAAAGGTCTTTTGGCAATGTTCTAATTTCTACCTACTTGCAATAAAAAAATGTATAATATTTAAAGACAATGAGTAAGAAAAGTGTTCATTTCAGTCACTCTTAATCCACGGCTTAACAATAAAATTTCAAAAGAAATCTGGAGTGTCCTACTCAAACATATAGGACTAGAAATAAAAGGTAAAGTACATTTATTTTGTATTTGCATCCCTTTTGTTTCTTTTTCTTGTGTTATTACTTTATCTAAGACTTCAAACACTATATTTGGTAAGACTATCAAGACTGGATAGAAGTACACAATGATGTTGGTACATCTGGGGTTGTTTTCATGTAAACATTGCATTGTTACATAACAAATTGCCACCAAATCCACAGATCATAAGACCTGGATGGTTTAGGTAGATCTTTTTGAGACTATCAAAAGATGAGCACCATGGAGCCTCTAATGTGTGTATTTTTTAGGTGTGTGCTTTTTCTCCCAAGTACTGCAAGTAATTGGTTGTTGGAAAATGTATTTCTTTATAGCTTCAATGTTGAGACCTTGCTTTTGATGGCTGAATCTAAAGGACACTCTCTTGTCACCTTGGATAAACAACTTATCATTTCCTGCCAAGAAGTACTCTCTACAATGTGTTTATTTTTTCCTCTTTTCAAGGTCAATGGAATAACCTTGTTTTAAATGACACTAGACCCTAATCACTGACAAAAACAAGAAAGAAAATGAAACCAAGACAAGGATATCAGATCATTAGAATACAGCACAGATAGTATGTTGACAATCACAGTGAGAGTTGAAAGACATGAGAAGTGGAAAATGAAAATAAAATAGGTAAACACTATTTTCAAATTCCAGAGAGTAAGATCCACAATGGTGAGGAGTTTAGAATACAGAAGGCTAAGAACTGAGAGCAGAGCATTGAGAAGATGCCAATATAAACTCATCTCTTTAATTAAAAAAAAAAAGGTATAAATTGAAATTTAGTGATTTGTCCTTTGATGTTTCCTGTTCACTAATAGCAGCTGCTTAGTAGGACTATTGGTTTGAAAACAGTGGCCAACAAGCCGGGTACAGACTGGGTGCCACCTAATCACTGTGTCAGGATAATGGATCTCTTCACATTAAGACTTTGTCATCAACTATGGTGACTAATGACTGACAAGGGAGATGAAAAGCTAAATACGAAGGAAAACTTCTAGTGTGGTCCTGCTGACTGACCATAGTTTCAAAATAGCATTGACATGCTGACAGTAAAAAGGAGAAAAGAGAAAGTAGCTGAAATTTCCAAGAGAAATATCATTTTAGATTGTTCATCTTCTAAATGATGTTTACAATGGTCCTTTTAACAGCAACTTTTATTTCCATTGTGGTTACTAATGCATCTGAGTCATTATACATTTTTCTCTAATGCTGTGTATAAATGTTCAGTGGAGAAATAAATTATTCTGATAAATGAAGACCTATGTCAAAAGGATTTCATGAAGCATCAGCCCTCAAGACCACCCAGAAATCTGCTGAATATTAATAGACTGGACATACATTGACCTACAAGGAATCCATTTTCATGCAACTCCATTTTCCAAGAGTGCTTTGTGGCAACTGCCGGTTGGCCCCTATACCAGCAGTGAAATCCTGTGTTACTTGTATTCTTCGTCTGTCCTTCAAATTATGACATTTTCTGGCACATTTCTACTAACAGTTGCAAGAATTTGGGAATGTAAGGGCATGTTGTTTTCTTTAAATGCTAGGTCTGAAACTGACTATGGTGGGAAAGACAGCATGTCTTGCTGATATGTCAGCCCCAATACAAGCCTCTTGATGACACAATGCCTGGCTAAGGTCCACAGCATAAAACCCAGCAGTCAAGAATATGTTCTCAAGATCCCTGAAAGAGCACAATTGAGTCAGCTTGGGAAAAAATGAAGGACAGTTTCCTATCAGAATGAATAAGTGTGACAGCTAAACGTCAAACAGTGAGTCTAATAGTCACAAATACGTCACTTTGTGCTAAGCATCTTATGAACATTATTACCATAATTCACTTTTAACACTCGTAGTTTGGAATGTGTCTCCAGAAATTCACATGGTAAAGTCTTAGTCATAGTTTATTTAAAATGTTACCCCATTTGTAGTAGTTAAGATTGCTGTGCGTGTAATTAGTTAAGATAAAGACATACTAGTATGAGGTAGGTTCTAATCCAATATAGCTAGTTGTTGTCTCGGTAAAAAGGGGATATTTGAATATAGGAAAACACATAGGGAGAACTCATGAAGTTAAAAATTAGAAAGACGTGTGTTCAAAACAAGAAACACAAAATATCAGAAAACCACCAGAAACTAGAAAGGGCATAAGATACGTTCTCTCATGGAGCCCTCAAAGAGGGTAACCCTACTGGAACTTTGACCTTAAACTTCAAGCCTCCATAACTGTAAACCAGCATATTTCTATTATTTACATCACCCAGTCTGTGACACTTTACAGTGGCCTAGGGTTTGTGATCGCCATCTGAAGTGGGGAGAAGGAAGTCTCAGTGAAATTTTGCTTACAAAAACAGTATAGTTAGCAGTAAGGAAGGTAAATGAATGAAATATAGCCATACATGTATATAAAAACACCATGAAACTCATATGACAGCCTAAAGGACTAAGTTCAAATGATTACTATAGCAATTTTTAAAACAGTTATATTTAGTTTATAAACTGTGGCCTCATGCTGCCTAATTTAAACAAAACAGTGTATGCTCTTTGTCATACACAGCAGTTAGAGTAGCCATCAAGGAATTTAACATGAACAAAAACATGAACTCGGAGTCAGACAACCTGAGCTCTTAACAGTTCTGCCTGTTTCTGATGCTTTTATTCTCTTAACCTGGTGTCTAAAACTTAATCCAGGCAGATAGCCTCAGAATTGAGTTGAACTATAGGATGATCTTTTCTACTGTATTGCTTGGAAATAAAGTTTCCTAGCTATTTTGCATATCTATGTGGGCTTTTATTTAATGTCCTTGAGTCACAGGCCAAGAACTTGAAAACACTGAACCCCAATTATTGCTTCTAAACAGAAAGAAATTGGTATCAATTAGGGTAATGGTGTAAAAATGGGGTAAAAAACACACATACGTTTTGGTGACCAGAGATGAAGTACTCTGTGCAGTGTGTTGAGAGAAGATAGTACAAACATTGCTTTCCCATCAGGCATACTATCTCTACTCCTCACAGTACTTAGAGAAATATGGATGCTCAACTCTTTCAGGTCTAGGGAAGCCAGAATATGTGGCATCCAAAGTTTAAATTCTTTCTTTTAGAAACTAGTTTGTGCCTCCCACCAAAATTCCAAAAGTGGGAATTCCACTAGTCATAGGATGTAAGTTTCAGTGCTCAGTGTCAGGAAAGAAAACCAAAATCTGAAAATTCAAATTAAGAATGTTCTTGTGTGCTATGATGATATGGGATTGTAATACCAATTCAATATAGTAAGATTGTAAATTTTCTCATTGGAGCTCATCATGTTTATGCTTTAGACATCCTGCTTTTACAGCAGTAAGGAAAACGAAGGAGATTAGGATAAGCAACCAAGAGACCATGAAACACCATGTCATTGCAATAATCTCATGGACCATGGTGATGGTTGGAAGGAAAAGATCAGATTTTAGGAGGTAGAGTGGGCACTTGAGACATACAGGCTGAAGAACAAGGAAAAATCTGCAAATGCCACAGACTCCCAGCTTAGACAGCTGGGTTTTGTAGGTATTATCAGCAAGCTAAGAACAGAAAATGAGGGTGAGTGGGATGAATGCATGTAGACTCTGAGAATTTAGGGAATGTTCTTCCAATAATCCTTGGACCTCACCACAAGTGTATTTTCACTGTATTTCAGTGCATGTCAGATATGTATCGTGCCTACTGGGCTTCAGTTCTACACCCTGGTCTTTATTAAATGGGTCACAAAACAAAATTAAAAAAAAAAAAACATGAATGAGGGGGAAAGATTTACAGGAAGAGAGGATTGATGGTAATGAGGGGAAATAGTAATCAGAATACATTAGATACATGAATGAAATGGTCAAAAACAATTTAACTAATAAAAACATATTTTCTGAAAAGTAACAATTCATTCCCTTCCTTTTGAGTATGGACTGAACATAATGGCTCTTCATTATACAAACAGAATGCCACAGACATCCCCAGGCTAAATTAGAAAAGAAAATTCAATTTCAACATAATTCATTTTGGGGAAATCAATCCTTAAAACACAGGAACCACACTGTAAAAGGACTAAGTAACTCAATGGAAAGGCCATATATCAACCACAGAAGTCCCAGCCAGAAGCCAGCATCACATGTCAGGCACACCAATGAACCAGCCAACAGATAATTCTATTCCCCAGACTTTGGGTTGACCCAAGAGATGTCAACTAGAGCAGTGACATTTATATCCACAAGCCTCCTCTAGATTGCAGGAATCTGAATATGTTAAATGTCATTACTTTAAGCCACAAGGTTTTTTGAGTGATTTGTTACTTAACAACAGGTTAGTGGAAAATAAGGATGACCAAAGACTCCCCACTTACTGCACAAAGGGAATTTTGTAGCAATATCTCAGACCTGTTGGCTGGCTGACTTAAACGACAGTACCATCAACAAGTATGCATACACACTTGACTGTTAAAAACAGATTACCAAAAGTCTAAAGAGAGGACCAAGAAAATAACCAGGAATACCATCAAAAGATACAGAAAATTTAAGAGATATAACCCAATGACCTAACCTGGGATTTGGCCCAAATGTTAGGCTTGAGAGGCTCTTTCCAAATCAGTGCCATGGAACATTTAATGAGTAGCCTAGATCAAGACTACAGCTATCCAACCACATCTGGTTGAAATGGAACACCACTAAAAATGATTAGCCAAGTGAATTTTTAACTAGAAAGGTTAGTTGTAATTAATTTTGCTCAGAGTGTTTTTCAATACAAATATAAACCAATTTAATTGACCTCCAAAAGTGTGAATAACTGCATATAAATAACCATAGTTCACTTAACATTCATCCTTAAGTTCAAGATAAGATGGATTCTGGAGTTTGGGAAAACAATGTCTCTGCCCCCAGATCTGAATGTGGGGATTGATAATCTGTCACTAGGGTAATACTTGTGTAAGTCCAGAGACAGTGCTCAGAGTAAAGAGAAAAGAGAGGCTGCATCTAGGATCATGGGCTGGTAGATTCATGATATTTGGTAAGGTAGATATGAATAGAGAGGGCGGTGGGTAGTCATATGAGTACAAAATTAAAGGCAAAGCTAGACACAGAAGAGAGTAAGAGCATCCAGCTTCATCTCTTTACAGAGGCATTTGCTTTCCCCTAAACTATGTGCTCCAGGGACTCTGACTCATTTACACTGAATTTAACTTGTGATTCTCTTCCAAAACACCATAAATGGGCCACTTGAAGATATTTTCCTAGAATGTCCTCAGGAAAATGTTTTGGAATGAATAAAAAGAAGACATCAACTCAAAAGATCACGGACTCAGAAGTCATGTCTACCTCTAGTGAGTAACACATGAGTTTGTGTTTTGTTCTTTGTGACCATTTCAAGAGCTCAGAGATGGAGATACAATGTATACCTGCATTGGTTTGTGGCTCAAGTAAGGTGATAGTTGTGAAAGAATTGCCACAAAACAGTGTTCCACAAAAGATCAGTTCAGTAGGGCCAATTTCCCCAGAACACATAATTCTCTTCTAGTTAACACTACATGACAGTTCTGAGGCAGCATTCCCCTCCCCGTGAGGTCTTGGTCCAGTCCCTAAATATATCTGAGTTGCTCTCTCTAGGCTGTGCTAGCTCCTTAACCATGTGGTCTTGGATTTGTATGATTATATGGCTATCTACCTTTTGCAGACTTGGGACTTTATTGATTCCTTATGTGTTTTGTACCTTCAGAATGATCATCTGGGAATTCTTGTTTTGCAATAAAGGCATCCATAAACATGTCATTTACAAAAATTAGAGTGTGCTACTTGAGAGGATTGAAATGTGGATTACTTAAGTGTTTGGAAATGATTTCAACTGTGTTGCAGAGGCCATCTCTCTCCCTCATCTGGTTCCCACTTGCCCAGTTGTCACCCTTATTTGATTTATGGACATACCCTGCTCTTCCCTGTGACCTTGCTTCTCATGTTCTCTCAAGTCACTTTGTTTTTGTGAAACTCTACCTTATTGGTGAAATGTGACCCATGGGTACTACTAAGTACTGTTGAAACTTATGAAACTACAAAATACATACCAAAGGGATAGCAGCAACTGCTGTGAAATTTTAGACTTACACTTACGTTACATTCAAAAGAGGACAAAGGAACGCTAAGAACTGAAGAAATCGTCCTCCCCAGGGAAGAGCCCCCAATGGTCATCTGATACCAAGTGGTATCGGAAAGCATCTACATAGATGACATTATACAGATTGAGCATGCTGTACTTATATATTTAGGATGATATAATTTAGCATGTTGTGTGTATCCATTCCTTTTTGATCTTCCCATTTCATGGAATATTGCTTTACTTAAAGTATATCTTTATGATTTTCTGAATTTGATTTGTATTTGTTGTAATTTCTCCTGTTTTGTTTCTAATTTTATTAATTTTGTCTCCTGTCTCTTTCTTTTGATTGATTTGACTAAGGGATTGTCAACCTTGTTTATTTAAAAAAAAAAAAAAACAACTTTGTTTCATGAATTCTGTGGGGTTTTGTTGTTGTTGTTATTGTTGTTGTTGTTTCTACTCAGCCCTGTTAGTTATCTCTTCCCAAATACTATTTTTAGATGTACTTTGTTCTTTTTTTCGAAGAATTTCAGGTGTATTACCACATTATTGACTTGAGAAGTCTCAACTTTTTTGATATAGGTGTTTGATTGCTATAATCCTTTCTCTTTCTGCCTTAATTGCCTCTCTTAGATTTTACAATGTATTTTTACTTCAATTCTGATGATTTTTATTTCATTCTTGAATGCTGTAGATTTTCTTTTAAATTTCCTTCTTGATTGTTTCAGTGACCCAATTATCACTCAGTAGTATATTGTTTAGTCTCTGTGAATTTGTCTACGTTCTGTAGTGTTAATTGCTGTTGATACCCAGCTTCATTTCATTATGGCCAGATAAAATAGAAGACACTATTTTCTATTTTCCTACATTGGTTGAGACTTGCTTTGTGTCCTAATATGTGACCACTTTTAAAGAAAGTTCCATGGACTGCTGAGAAAAATGTATGTTCTTTAGTGTTTATGTGGGATGTTCTATAGATATATGGTATAGGTCAATTTGATTCATGATATAATTTAACTCCAGTGTTTCTCTGTTATGTCTGGGTGGCCTGTCTAATGGTGTGATAAGAGTGCTGAAGTCATTCACTATCCCTGTGTCAACTTATTCTTTGGTTTCACATCTAGTAGTATTTCTAAAATTGGGTATATCTATAGGGTATGTATATTTTTAAAACTATATCTTCTTGATAGATTGTTCTTATGAAGATTGTGAAGTGATTTTCTTTATCTCTTTTGACTATTGTGGATATGAAGTCTGTTTTGTCAGATGTTAGAATACTGGGCCTGCTCATTTCCTAGTGCTATTTTCTTAAAATACCTTTCTCCATCCTTCTGTCCTAAGGTAGTTGTCTATAACTGATGCTCATATGTGTCTCTTGGAGGGAGCAAAAAGATGAATCCTGTTTTCTAATTCAATTTGCTTGTCTGTCATTGGTTTTCTTTTGGTTTGGGGGGGTGTAGGCAGGGAGAGACAATTGATTGGGACTATTAATACTCAGCTATTACTAAAATATGTATGTTAATTCCTGTCTTTTGTTTATTTTGTGATGTTTTTCTGTGCTCTTCTGATGAACTGTCCTAGCATTTTTTTTATTTCATGTGACCACTTGGGTCTTTTATCATTATCTTCAGACTTAAATGATATATGCTTATGTACCTTCTAGCTGCTTAGGTCTCACTTTGACTATAGCAATAACCACCTGTTTCTGAAGTCTTACTATTTTTCTCTTTCAACCAAATTTCAACCAATTTCAACCATATTAAATGTCATTGTCTCCTTTCTCACAATCTCATCTTTTACTCAGATGTACCCTATTAAGATATCAAAGAACATTAAGCTAACCACATTGATTTTGTTGGTATCTAGAAAAGTCTTATTTGTAGGCAGAATTTTCTCCCCTGCCAAACAGCTCCCAAACAACCACAGAGAGACTTGTTATTAATTATAAATGCTTGGCTAATAGCTTAGGCTTGTTAATAACTAGCTCTTACATCTTAAATCAACCTGTATTTTTTAGCTATGTTCTACCACGTGACTCGGTACCTTTCCTCAGCATGCTCATCTTGCTTCTCCTCTCATCTCTGGGTGACTATTCCCTTCTTCATCCCAGCACTCTCTCTCTCTATCCACCCTATTGGCCATTTAGTTCTTTATGGAGCCAATGAGAACAACAAATCTTCACAGTGTACAAAAAGATTATTCCACAACACTTATCATAGATTTTGATACACTCAAATGCTTAAAAAGGTCATAATAAAAGTATTATGAACCCCAGATAGTGACTAATTCTGCAGACATATAAGTCAACTATAAACTGTACAAAATGTACAAAACAGACGAATAAATTACAGTACAACTTCAAATTAAAATTATTCTCATGTAAACCAGCATAATTGCAATTAAAAGTTTTAAATAGTTATGAAAACAATGAGATTGCAGGCATAGCTCCTGGTACTAAAAAGTAAGACTTCCATACCTTTATCACTGAGCCCAAACTTCCTCTGTCCACCCAATTCTTAATACTGACAGATCCCCAGGCCCCATCCATTTGGCCCAAACTTTTGTTACATGCTGGCTTCTGACAGACAGCAAAGTCATCCCTGTGCTTTGAGTCTGGGTTTCCACTCTCCTTCCAGGCCACAGTGTTGATAGATAATTGGTCCCTGGACCCTGAACATTTGACCCAAACATCGGTTCTTCCCAAATTCCAATGCTTTCTAATAAATGGTCTACCATCTCTAAGCACTAAACTCAAAATTCTGCTGTCATGCTAGCTCCTGGTGCTGACAAGTAAAGTGTCCCTAGATCCTTGGCTAAGCAGCAGCCCAAACTTCCACAGTTCTGCCAGCTCTTGGTAAGCAGTGTCCAGAATATCACCCACACTTCCAGAGTTCCCCCCAGCACTGGGTAAGCAGTATCCAGAATATCACCCACACTTCTAGTCAACCAACTACTTCGAGATGCATAAATCCCAGAGAAGTAACAAAAACAAGAAAATCCAAAACAGCATGTCTCCTCTATAAATTACTAATATTTTATCTACTTTGGTGAGTATTATAGGATCTGATTGTTGTATTTAATAACTTTGCTCTAAAAGCAGAAATCTAATCACAAATAGCCTTTCAAATTACTTATATTCCTTTATTTTTAAAAATACTGTTTTAATTTATTCTTTTAAATTTTTTAGATGTATAACATGTATTTTGATCTCATTCAAGCCTACCGCCTTCATTTAATGCCTACCTCAACCCCCTACCCATCTCTCCCCTGATTTTATATTCTTCTGTTATTTTTAATGCCCTGTGTCAAAATAATGAAGATCATATGTACAAACCATATACCCAAATAAAAATGGCCAGCTTTCCCTCAGCAACCATCAACTGTCAATAGCTCCTCAGCTGGCCATGTAGCCTTAGGATCCTCTTCACAATCTATGATACAATTATGAGTGGCTTGAT
The DNA here is from genome assembly GCF_903995425.1 of Onychomys torridus. NCBI lineage: Eukaryota > Metazoa > Chordata > Mammalia > Rodentia > Cricetidae > Onychomys > Onychomys torridus. The sequence continues at coordinate 64,269,379 of NC_050454.1, forward strand.
CTTGTGCAAGTCTTCTGTCAGCAACTACAGCTTTTGTGAAGTCACATCCAGGAGAGAGCATTCCACAGATCTCCTCCCCATCTTCCTATTCTTATTTTTTGCTGCCCACTCTTCTGAGATATTCCCTGAGACTTGGAATGGGGTAGGTTGATATAGAGGATTTGTCTCCAGCTGAGCACTCATTGTCAATTCATCTCAGCTCTTTGTCCAATTATGAGTCTCTTCACTAACCACTACCTGTTGAAACAATAAGGGTTCTTTGACCAAGGTTCAGAGCAGCATAAATCTCTTACTATTAAGAAAGTAGCTTGGCAAAGTACCATTTATTAAAATATCAGTAGAGTTTTCCTTATGTCCTATGATTTCCTCAGTCAGGAGTGTTTGACCACATTTACAGTACCAGACATGAATTCTTCCTTTGCAGTAGGACTCAAGTCCAATCAGAAAGCAGTTGGTTACCCTCACAACTGTCACACCACTATTACACCAGTCAGCACAACTTGTATGACAGGTTGGTATTGCATCATAGATGGCTCATCCCTGGGTAAGACGTTGATGTTCTTTTCTTCCTCAACAGCCTGCAGAGGATTTTCCAGCATTAGGAAGCTGACAGCTTGCTGGTCAATTTGATATTGATCTACCAATGTACTACAACCAAAGTGTGTAGTTTCTTCAGTAATAAGGTTTTACCATGGAGTTATGGAGAGTAACAAAGATCAATGACAGTAGGCTACATTGTTTTGTTATCTCTGATGCCTCCCTGACCAAAAGATTTTAGGAAGATATCCTGTGCCTAGCAGTGATATTTTCATTATGTAAGCTGTGTCTCCAGGAGCAGTATTGTCCATCCATGCAAGATACCTTTGATTAAACTCCTCTTTAGTGTACAAAAGTTTTTAATTATCTTACAGACTAGTGGATTTCCACAATTCTTCTCCATACATCCATAGCTTTGATTAACTTACTCTCTGCCCCTGCTTTCATTTAGTCCTCCAGCCCAAACCTCACTTGAACCTTTAACTGGGAGAATTCCTCCCCTGTTCTTTCATGTCACCTGTGTCCTCTGATCCCCTCCAAGCATAGTTTTACTTATATTGCAATATTCTATGTTTCTGTATAGATTTTTGAACTTTATGTTCCTAACTTAGTCTACTTGTATTTGTTATAAGATTATTTCACATAACAAAAAAAAATCCTCTAAAACAAAATAATCCAACCCTGGGGAACAAAGATACTTTGTTTATACACTAGGGTCAAGTCTCATGTAGTCCACTGATGCCTCATTCCATTCACACTGCTAGAATCAACCGATGGGCTGGTAATGCAGCTCAGTTGTCTAGCATGCGTTATACCTTAGCTTTGGCTCCTAGCACTCCATTAGATGAGTGTTTATGGTACACCTCTGTAATCCCAGTACTCATGAGGTGAGGGACAGACCAGAAATTCAAAGTCATCCTCTGCCTTATAACAAATCTGAGCATACTGTGGGATAAATGAGGTCCTTTCAAAAAAAAAAAAAACCTGCAAAAATTCCTCAAAGTTCTAAAAGTTTTTAGAAATAAATCTTACAAGTGCCAGCAGATTTGACATTTGATGAAGATTAAATCTGAGGAATCTTACTATGCCCATAATCTAAACGTCCCTCACTGCTACTCCATACTGTTACCTTAAGGGTTAGGATTTCAACATAAATTTGGAAAAACACAAACATTTAAACCATAGCAATGAATCTCTAGGGATTAAATACTTGGGTCCATTTATTCAGTCTATCAAGTGTGGATGTTTTCTCTTTGGTAGCATCCTAGGTCACTGCTGTGAATTGGATCCAGTAAGAAATTTCTCATAAGAGAAAACTAAAAATCCTAGATCTCCCAGAAGATGAAGAGTGAAAAAGAGCAATTTCCATGGAAATATGACATGTCAGAGTTCTTATATTAAAAGCAACATTCTGTGATCAGTTGCTTCAGCAATTTGTTTGTACTAAAATTCCCTGATTTTATAAATATGTATATATGTATATAATCATATATAATACATATATGACTTCCAAACATTCATATTTATGATTTCTAAAGATAGAAAACATATATATTTATATCTGATTTATATATTTCTACATATGATTATATATATATATATATAATTATATATAATATGATTTCTGAATATATATATATATGATTTCTGAAAAGACCCAAGTTGAGTATTTGAAGATGAGGTATAGAGAGAATTTTCATGCATGTGATAGAAAGTGATAATGAGTAGTTAATTAGAGACCAGTCATGGCATCATATCTATTCTTCAAGTTTAAGTTTCATTTTTTATTAATTCAATTTATTCATTTATTTTACATCCCAACCACACTTTTTCCTCCTTTCCTCCTATTTCCTTCCCCCACCTCCCCTTGAGCACCACCCCCCAGTTTACTCCTTCTCTGTTTCTGTTTAGAAAGAGGAAGGCCTCCCATGGGTATCAACAAAGTATGGCTTCTTAATTGAGGTAGGATTAAGCTCCTCCCCTTCTATTAAGGCTTGGCAAGGAAACCCAGTATAAGGAATAGGTTCCCAAGAGCCATTCAAAGCATTAAGGACAACCTCTGGTCCCTCTCCTAGGAGTCCCACAAGTAGACCAAGCCACACAACTGTCACTCACGTAGAGAGGTCCCAGGTCGGTCCCATGCAGGTCTCTGGTTGTCCATCCAGACTCTGTGGGCTCCTATAAGCTCAGGTTAGTTGTTTCTATGGGTTCCCTTGTGATGTCCTTGACACCTCTGCCTCACATAATCCTCTTTAATAGATTTCTATGCCATGGGGAATCCAGAGCTTTGGGTGTGATACTGCAGTCACAGCAAAAAATAGCTAGAAATTACTAAAAATATATAGTCATAATGATCATTTTGATAGGCATTATTTTAAAGGTAAAAGTTATATTTTCAATTCTTTCTGTAAAATTGCATGAGGTTGGAAGAAGTGGAATTACTAATGGTTTTTATTTCCTCTTGTGTGTTTTTCTATATCTTCAATTAAAGCATTAAATTAACGTCCTTAGGCAGATAAATGTAGCATGAGAAGGATAATAAAAATGTGCCATTTCTACCTTCCTGCAGTTTCACCACACAAAGTTCTATTCTGAGACCAGAGCCCCCAAAACTTTAGTTCTCTTTTTATGGCATTAACTACGTATAAAATATGCAATGAAATACAAATTATATAATACATACAACAGTTCTACTTTTCCATAACTTTACCCTCATCAGCTTAGCCATCCTCTGAAAACACTGAATGGAAAATTTCACAAATGACCAATCCACAAAGTTTATATTGCATGTTTTTCAGAGATGTGTATGGAAATCCTATGAATTCACTATGAATACACTACTGTTCAGGGTATCTGTGCTTTGTATACTACCTGCTCCTTAGTTATTCAGTAGCCATCTCAGTCACCAGATACCTGTCACAACAACCCAGTTCTGCATCCAAGAAGCCTTTATGTTACTTATTAATATCTCTAAAACATGAGCAATGGCACCAGAAATTTTATCTCAATAATTTTGTTTTAATGTTAGTCATTATTATTATTATTAATATTTTACTAAGACCTGTTTATAAATTAAATTTTAACATTAGTAGATCTGTGAAGAAAAAGACATAGTTTATATTTCATGTATCCACTGTAGTTTTAGCATATATTCCCCCATAAATAACTGATAACTGCTTCTACATATTATATGTTTTATAATTTTATGTAACTATATACAATGTCTTATCACCAAACATATTACATAGTGTTATATTTGTTATAAATTATTTCTAATTCTATTTTATTATTGCATTTTATTCAATCATTTTTCTTATAATAACCCTTATAGGTTTCAATATCTTACATATCAAAATACATGTGTTTCTAATGACTTGAATAAATAAGTTTGCTTCTGTTGGAAAATAAAATTTTAGTTTGGATGAACTGAAATTTTTGCTTTATGTCATATGGACAAAAACTCACTACACAAAATAAATGTGGTCTTCCAATTAAAATGTTTCAAGATAAATATTTGGCGGTGATGTTTTAATGCTGTATAGACACCAAATTACACAGGGCTCTGTTGGATGGGCCAGAGTACTTGGAATATTTAAGTAAATGAGGGTCAGTGTGACCCCTCAAGTCCTCAGTTCTGTAGAAAGTAGCTAGGAAGATTTTGTAGAAAGCCAGGCAAGTGACTATAAACAAAAAAAGAAGTGGATTATGTCAAAACTGAAATTAATCTAAGCAGACTGCAGAATACCACTTGTGACATTGAAAACATGCAAAAGGAGACCTTGTCTTGTCAGCTTAGTTTATGGCAGTTTCATTAAATAATTAAAATGACTTACAAGTGATCATATGACATTGATAGTTTCCAATGTAATTTTTCCATCATCCATTAACTTGTTGATTTTTCCATGAAGTGAAACATGGTTCAAAAAGCATCCAGAATATCACTGGTAACATCAAAAAACCCGAGGCTCTTTGTCATGTGAATGAAACTTGCTTCTTTATCATCATGAAAGTATGGAAAGCTGAAGACTATTTAATAGGTAAAATCCAGAGAGAAGGAAAACAGAACTAAACCTCCTCTGGAGGAGACTGTGTTTAACTGATCTTGAGACAGATGTGAATGTAGGGAAGGTACTGGGGTAAAAAGAAGAGAGAGCAAAGGTTTCAGAACTTTGAATAGCTTGTCCTTACCTGGATCTGAAGTGTCCCTCTGGATCTCATATTTAGGACATTTGGTTTTCAGTTGCTGGCCCTATTTGGGGAGTCTCCAGAATCTTCCCGTGGCCATTGATGACTGCCCGCCCCCCCACCACCACCACCACCACTTCACCTTCTCATCTGATGTGTTGCAGCAATCTGTGAAGCAGTCTGGCAGGCATGCTTGTCACAGTGATGTGTATGTACCTTGTACATAACAAAACCGGGAATCATTTCTTCTCTATTGTGTGTATGAACATGATAACATGCCAAAATTGTAATAAAAATGAAATTCAGTGAGCTATTGATTATTGATAGCATTACATAAATGTAAAATAAAGGAATTTTCACTATGTTGTATAAGTACAATAAATGGTGAATTTGAGTGTGGTAGCCGAAAGCAAAGAAAGTAATGAAGATATTTCTTTTCATTTCTATGATAATACTGTTCACTAAGCTCACATTTAATAGCATATCTTCTTCCACGGCAAAAACTTATTGTTATGCTATAACCTCTTTCTAACTACCTTTTGTTCCTTCTACCCCATACAAGACAACCCCATTCCTCTTGATAAAGATGGATATCTGTGACAGGATAAGTCAAGGAGTATCCAGCACCAGATCCCTAGGTCATGGATTTTTCAACTTATAAGAGAAAAAAACAAAAAAGTTTAGGAATGTGTTCTCTGGGCTGTTCTGGATCACAGGTTCAAGATGGGGCCAGTATAGAATAAACAGTGAAAATCCACAATACATCAAGACACCTTAGAGATACAAATGATAAAGTACACAGAACACATGGATAAAATGTATCTCCTGTCTACAAATGGGCCTGTGGTCCAGTGTGTGCACAGGAATGTGTGATAATTCACAGATATTTTGATTAGTTTGTTTTTTTAGTTTGGGGCAGTTTCATATAGACAATGACCTTCAGTCCTCCTCACTTTCTGCTACTCAGTCTCATCCCCACTCCTTCTCCCACTGAAACCTTTTCCTTCCCATCAAGTCCCCTTCCGTGTGTGTGTGTGTGTGTGTGTGTGTGTGTGTACACATGTGTGTGTCCCACTGAATTTAAATAGTTGCCTGTGTACATACATGTGTATGTGTCCCACTGAATTTAAGTAGTTGCCTGTATGAGCATGACATGTTATTTACTGGCAACTTATCAGTGCTACAACCCTGAACTGACACCTTTCCCTCCAGGCATCATTAACCACAGCCACTCATAAATATTCCCAAACACAATGTTTAACACAATTATTTGGTATCTAACGGCCCAGTAAAGATGATGCATAAAATTAAATATCAAGAATTTTTAGCCGGGCAGCGGTGGTACACACCTTTAATCCCAGCAGTTGGGAGGTAGAGCCAGGCGGATCTCTGTGAGTTCAAAGCCAGCCTGGTCTACAGAGCAAGATCCAGGACAGGCACCAAAACTACACAGAGAAACACTGTCTCGAAAAACACAAAACAAAACAAAACAAAAAAAAAATGCCAGAAACAAAATTTTTTACTGCGATGAGACTGGTCACTTTCCCATGAGCCTACTGGCTAGTTGTATGTTTTCTCTTGTGAAATAGCTCTTTTTGCTCTGCTTTTCCATACTTTAAAGTTGGTTTATCTTTTGTTTTGTTTTGTTTTGTTTTGTTTTTTGGAGCTGAGGATCGAACCCAGAGCCTGGCGCTTGCTAGGCAAACGTTCTACCACTGAGCTAAATCCCCAACCCTGGTTTATCTTTTATTAGTAGTATTTGGAGTTTTTAAAATATCATTGATTAAGACCTGTGTGGATACACATATCTTAATATTTTGCTATGTTTGTGGATTTTTCTTTTGTCTATTAACATCTTTGATAAATTAGTTTTTATAAAGTAAAGCTATTCTTTCTCTTTTGTGCTTTTTCTCTTACTTAGGGAGTTTTTGTTGGCCTTATGATGGTGCAGATGCTCTCTAAGGCTTCCTTTTATTGTCTCATACATTTATTTTTACTTTTTGCTCTGTGACTCTTCCCAAGTTAATTTCTTTTCAGAATCTATTTGCCCTTGAAAATTAAGAAACACTGCCATAGAGACAGGCAGGCATCTTTGCTAACATAAAACAGCATTCGTGCAGTTATAACAACAGGAAGTGATGAGCAACACCGTTTTCTCCTGACATCAAAACAAGCCAAGGTCAGAAGGTCCTGACCTCTCACCCTGATCACTAAGCTTCTTTTCATGGCAGATCTACCATAGAACCATGGTTTTCTGGGTGGATCCTTTTTATCACCAGAAACTGTTTTTAAGCTCTTCATTCCTCAACAACACATGCTCCAAATATCCATGAAATAAATTTATACTAAAAAACACCCTTGTTACCAAACCGGAATGCAAATATAACTGGACAATGTGTGTTCTTGTCTGCTGTATCTGGAAATCTTCCTTCATCTAACATTATTAAACCCTCTAAATCCTAGGTCACAATATTTTCTTAATCTGTCATTGTCTGTCTTCCAGAAAAAGACTCTTGAAGAACACACCTTATTTATACTCCATTTCAGTAGCTACCTAATTAGCTCATAAACTGTAATTATAGTGCCCTTCACCATTTGTTAAAAGCAAAATAATTTCAAACACAATCTTCATCATATCTTATGCATTCAATTCCTCTTCTTGCTTTTAGGATAAAGTCTAAACTCCTAAACTTGTCAATCATCACTGCTGACTTATCTTGCCAGCTTCTCTCTAAGCAGTCAGGATCTTGCACACTCCATACACTCTTCCATTATGAAGAAACTTTCAATCAAAAAAATACAAACTCTGCCCTTTGGTTCTAACATACACACATGAATTTTCTTTCAGCTGATCACATAAATCTCACTAATCCTTCTGCTATGCCTTGGTCTGTTCACTGTCAGATATATTCCTGCTTTGTTCTGATTCAACTCTCCACAAAATCATGCAGCCTTCATCCTGCTTGTGGGGATGACTGAACATCTGAGAGTTGACTCTGGACAGGAGATTGGTAGTCCTTGCAAGTCACACATATTCATAACTTTGGAGACAGGGACACCACAGGCCACAGGAGTCATACAAGAGCGACCCTCACACTCAAGAGCAGAGTAGTCAACCAGGGGTTATGGAAGGCAGGCATTACAGTGTGAGTAGATAAGATAGCATCAAGATTCAAAGGAAGAATGTAGATAACTTGTTTAAATTATGTGAGCTGCCAGGGTTCTGAACTCCCTACTCAGGTGTAAGCAGACATTATTCTTAATCCCCTTGGTGCAGACATTATTCTTAATCCCCTTGATAAGAAGACTTTCAGGCTTAGGGAGCTTACCGGGAGCAGCTAAGAATGTGTATTTGTTACGTTTCTCACTGCTGTGGTCAAATACCAACAAGAAGTAACTTAAGGGAAGAATTTACTCTAGCTCCTGATTGGAGGGTACACTCTATCATGGCAGGGAAGTATGGATGCAAGATTGACTTTGGGCTGTGGTGGCAAAACTGTGCAGCTGCTTGCTCAAATCTAGTGATGTCAGGAAGCAGAATGCTGAAGCATAGCTGTATTTCTCCTTTATCAGTTCAGGACTCTACCATACAGAATGGCACTGCCTATATTCAGGTTAAGTGTTGTCCCTTTGACTAACTCTTTGGAACTTCTCTCATAGATATGCCCAAAAATGTGCCTTACTAATGCACTACCTGCTTCTCAGTTTAATCAATTAGAAACTGATGATTAGTCATCACAGAAGAGAAATGGTATTTTAATACTCCCTCAGTTTATCAGATATCAATGCAGTACAACATTCTGGGCCTTGGTCCAGGCATAGTGTCACTGCTAACAGAGGTGTAAGAATGTATACCTGTTCATGCCTCCTTCTTGGATAGCATCCAGAAGAGATTCGACACACTTCTCCCTAAATTCAGAATTGTAGTGAAATGTAAAGTCAGAATCATTGTCCAAGATTTGGGAGCTGAAAAAAGATCTGCTTAGTGGATTTAATGGGTCTAGGGGCCCTGGTTCCACTAAACTGTGACTCTTGAGTGTGTTTTCAGTGATTAGGATACTTTAAATTCAGTAGAATTGGAGATCAAGTGTTAGAAAGCCAACAGTCATGAAATGGTTCTTCCCACAGAAGCATAATGAATTTTGTTGGCAGTAGTCTTGATTCTCATATTATAAGTAACCCTACTTATGCATCATTATATAATACCTTATTGTATTTTATGAAAATATACTAGCCCATTTTGCATTGTCTCATGACATTCATTTGGAGAATCTAAATATAAATTGTTATAAAATATGACTATGTACATAGAATCTACATGTCCTTGTGATTATCCTTTGAACTTGTTTGAATATCTCATGTTTTTCTCAACAATTAATGTATGTGTGTAATGGTTAATTGATTGCCAACTTCACAGGATCTAGAATCAGCTGGGAGACAAGCTCCTGGGATAGCCTGAGAGAGATTATCCAGATTAGATAGCTTCAGATAAGAAGACCCACCTTCACTAGACAGGCTGAGTCCTGAACTGAATGAAAAGGCAAAATCAAGTTGAGCATTACCATTGGTCTTTCACAACTTCCTGACTACAGATGCTATGTGACCAGCCACCTGAAGCACTTTTGACCATGATGAACTGTACCTTTGAACTGTGAGCCAAGATCAACCCTTCCTTGAATTGCTTTGCCCAGGATTTTGTCACATCAATGAGAAAAGTCACTAATACAGTTTAATAACTTGTTAATGCATGTATATGTTTTCATGAGTATGGTGATTGTTTTTTCTGAAAATTATGCTCCAGTAAACATGATTTAAAATAAACCACAACTTAAAGTAAACCATTTCAGGACATTCAATGAAAGTATACTTGCAGAAAGCAATAAAGACAAGTAGTATTTAATATTTCATTTTAAAATACACCTTTATTAATTTGTAAATTTAAATTACAAATTCTTAAGAGAGAAACGTAAGTATACCACAACACAGATGAAACTGAACAGAGAAGTAATTTGTAGTAAAAATTATACACCTTTGTTAGTCTGAGTTAACAGTAAAAACATTAGCCTTGCTCCAGTTCCTTACTGGGTAATGATGAAAAATTTAACCATGGGGAATGGTAAGGCCTGGTTTTGTTTTCCTTCACCTTCATGGCTTGGCTATTGACTATGGTGAGTAAATTTTCTTTGCAAAGGCTTAACTCCCAAGCTCTCCTTACTTTGAAAGTAGCTTAAGTCATGCCTAAAACTTTTAAGTGTCATTTTGACTGACAAAGCATAAAAGAAACAAGACAGTAAGGTTCCTTTCACAAACAAATGGTTGCTAGACCACTGTTCTGAACTTCTAAGAGATGGAGAAATCTGACAGCAGGCAAAAACAAATTTTCTTACCAAAAGCAAACATCACCAATTTCTGAATACACTTTCTATGTAACTCGTCTCCTCACTTTGTGCAGTTGTAACATAAATGAACTTGGTGGGAAGCAGAGCCTACAGGGTACACCTAGGCAGAAAAGGTCCTCCAAGAAAAGTCAAACCACTCTCTGTTGGAGAACCATGGAAAGGAAGACCCTAGAACAGCACCCACTGGCTTACACTGGCCCATTCCCATCCCACCACCTCAGGGCAGGGAGCAGCTCTGTATAGGGCTCTGCCACGTCAGGTGATTCTGAAAAGGAATGTTACCCAGGGGAAGGGTTAGGATGGGCAGGGAAGAACTCTCCAGCAGGCTACTTGCTGAATCTTGCTTAGCATCCCCACCCAGTTCTGCACATATGACAGCATTCCCTGGCTCCTGGTACATCATCTTACCCACTCTTAGCAAGTGCAGCTGGCCTTGCTACAGCATACATCCCTAATAAGGTAAAGAAATCTATAGCATGTAACACAAGAGCTTTCCTTGTTCTTTGCAAAACCAGTGAGAAGAAAATGGCACCCAAACCTTGCCATGGCGTTGGCCTTCTCCATGAAACTTCCTGCAACCCAACAATTATCAACCTACTACTCAGTATCTTGGGACATTTTTTCTGTCACCTTTATCTGCTATGTGTAAATTCTAATCCTGTTGTGATTTCTGGATTTCTGAAAAGTGAATTCAGAAGGAAATAATGCCTCTTTCTTCTCCATTTCTGGTCTGGCCTTAATCAAACATGTTCTTGAGTAAATGAAAGTTTAGTAATACTTTTACCATATCCCAGTCCCCAATATGAGCACTGTATCCATGTAAATATCTTGCCTGTTCATACCTAGAAAAGTCTTTCTATGGAACAGATTCACTGTACCATGATTACTGTAAACTCGAGCCTAATGAGACAGAACACAACATAATATTAGTCACACAAAAGGAATTGTTATGTATACATAGGCATCCAAGGGCAAAAGAAGCCTATGGTTCACTGGGAACAGCTGCACAGGACTCAAGAAAGCTAGACGGTTGAGTCTCAACTGTGCATGCCCCACTTCCGCCGTACCTGAGGGACTCTGGAACGCAATAATCCTGACCCACATATGTCAAGTGCAATAACAACTTTGAGAGGCATTCTGCTTCCAAGGAAGAAGGGAACACAATTCAAGCTATCCAGGACATACTCCCTGACTCACTCTGCTGCATTCCTTTCAAAGGACATAAACAAGTCCTGGTCTATTCCAGGTAGATCTTATCTATCACTGGACATTATATTCCCTGATCATTCTACAGTTGTTCTAGAGAACTCTGAGGAAGAAGGAGATAAATGATCAGCCCTAGGCTACTTGGAGACTGCGTTTTTTTTTTTTATTCCATAAAAATACAAAGAAAAAACAGAGCTTAGTAAATTCAGAACAGGGAGCTTGTATGGCTGATGCAGCAAGAAAAAAGTGGAGGGTAATTTTAAATGACCTAACATTATTATTAACAATACAAAGTTGTTGTGGGTATTGTGTTCCCTGAAATATTGTGTGTTCCCTGAAATAAACATATCTGGGGTCAGAGAACAGACAGCCACTAGAACAAAGCCAAAAATGGTGGCTAGAAAATAGGAAGAGTAAGCCCTAACAGAAGTTGGGCTGTGGTGGTACACACCTTTAATCCCAGCACTTGGGAGGCAGAGCCAGGTGGATCTCTGAGTTCAAGGCCACTTTAGAAAACAGCTTAGTATGGTGACCCACGCCTTTAATCCCAGAAACCCAGCCTTTAATCCCAGGCAATGACAGCAGAAAGAGAAAGATATATAAGGCATGAAGACCAGAAACCAGAGCAATTAGAGAAAAACATGTAGTTAGTTAAGCATTTGGTTGGTTAAGCGTTCAGGCTTTGGAGCAACACAGTTCAGCTGAGATTCATGTGGAGGAGGACTCAGAAACTTCCAGCCTGAGGAAACAGGATCACCTGAGGAACTAGCAAGGTGTGATAGCCGTGGCTTGTTCTGCTTCTCTTATCTTCCAGCAATCACCCCAATAACTGGCCTCAGGTTTGATTTCATTAATAAGACTTTTTAAGTTTCCTGTTACACAAAGTAGATCAATCCCTTCCTAAAATTAAGAGAATATTTGAAAAATATGTATGTTATATTTGTCTTGTTTTCATGCTTTTTCTTTTACTAGAATAACTAGAAGCACATTATCCAAACTCACTAAAAAAGAGGCAAAATCACTTAAGTGGTTACGCTACCAGTGGGAAATTCATGCATTGCTGAGTGTAATAGAAACTGGAACAGCAAAAGGCTGAGCTATCAGGTTTTCTGTTTGGGGACCAATCAGCTCATGTAATATAAACTAAAGTTGACACTTTAAATGAATTTATTGGTCTCACATTGTTCCAGGACCAGACAGTAGTCCAGCTCACACACATGGACATCTTTGGGATTATATAACTTAATCCAGAGGGACATATTAATATCACATTTTTTTCTTAGATGGTGATCTTCCCAAGGCCACTTCTTTGATTTGATGTCATGTTGTAATTTGAAACTGAAATTTCCTCTTAAGTTGCCTGGGGAATCAATACATTTTGCCAGAAAAAAAATGGCATTCAGAAAATGCACCAGAGCCTTCAGGGTGAGAATTCTACAAGAAAATGTAGGCTTCAAGCTTCTGCAGACAGCATGTCAGAATATTCGGTCCTAGAGCAAAACAGTCAATGCAAGAATAAAGTCTTCCCAAAGTACTAAGAAGTTCAGATTAAGACTTTAAGGAAGATGATGAATTTGGAAATATTAGGAGAAAATACCAAAGCCTCTCACATAAAATACTTTATTTTGTTGACCAAGAGATACAAGTGTCATCCTATTTTCTAATCAGTAGTGGCTAGGATTTTCTCTTAACATAGTTGCCATTGTCTGAATATGAATGAACACTTTTCCTAATGCTATTTTAAAAATCACAGTGAATAAATGATTTAAGACAGTACGAATCCTAGTGACTATCTAAAAACTGTCTTTTGATACTGGTTCATAAGATAAAGAGTATGCACATAAAGTCTAGAGAACAGATGTCACTGGAAGAGAATTTGTGAGACAAGGGAACGTTCTCAGGTAATAAGACTACATTGTAATGAGAGAAGACATTGGCAAGCACTTTCTCCCAGAAGAAATTCATGTCCACAACATACAAAGAACTCAAAACATGAACACAAAAAAATCCTATTTATAGAGGGGCAAATGATCTGAATAGGTACTTCTTAAAAGAAAACCCACAAATTTCCAAAAGGTATATTAAAAAAATATCCCATATGATTGATTACCAGGAACATGCAAGTCAAAAGAACACTGAGATAACATTTTTCCTGCTTAGAATAACTGTTATCAAAAAGAAACAAAGCAACAGATGCTAGTGAGGATGTAAATAAAGTTATTCGTAGAAATCTAGTTAGTACAGTCACTAAGAAAAATGGTACAGAATTTCCTCAGAAACTTCCCTGAAAGCTACTGTGTAATCCAGCAATCCCACTATTAAATTAATGCATTATACCAGAAGGACTGTTCAAAGAGTGGCTTCTAGTGTGTTTTTATCACACAGGACTGTGGCATATAGCAGCTGATTATAGAAGTCAAAGTGGTCATCAAAGAGGGTTTGGAATCACTCTACCACACACAAAAAAGTGACCAATATCTGAGATTATTTACTCAATAATTACCCCAATCTGATCATTCCATATTGTGGACATACACAATGTCACATTTCATCTCATTCCCATACACAATTATTATGTGTCACTTTGAAATAAAACGTTTTCCAATATTATAAAAATAAGTGATAACAATCATTCTAAAAAGGGGGAAGAGATATGCTGCATGGCCAACATTCTTGATACTTTTGGTAAACAGAAAAGACACCTGAGTTTAAAAGTTTATCTGAAGAGTTGCTTACCATATGAAGGCATCTCAAAGAGTATTTGCCAACAACTTCTTTGAACAAATTTCTTCAAAAATTAACATTTTATACAGCTGAAAAGAACCTAAGGAAAGGTAAATTCCTCAATATAGACTACCCATTTAAAATACTATGAAATGAAAATTTTAGAAAGAAAGTATTTGGTTTGATGAGATGTCTCATTATTGTGGTAAATGTACTTGCCCTGCAAGCCTGACAACCTTAGTTCAATTCTCAGAACCCATATAAAGTTAGGAGAGAATTGACTCACTAAGTTGTCCTCTGACCTCCATATGTAGTGTGGCACACATGTACACACACACACACACACACACACACACACACACACACACACACTAAATAACTTTTAAATAGAATAAAAATATGGCATCATTACATGATGTGATGGGCATAGGTCTTTATTAGCAGCAGTACATGTGCTAATGGAGATGTGTCAAAGTGAATTTCGGACAAATGACATTCAATGGCTCTAGATCATTGGGCACAGCAACAAGACTCAAGCCAGAAAACTCTCCAGTAATTCCTGATTTCCCTTCATCCAAAGTATTTGCCCACAGAAATAGCCCTTATTTCCCTCCGCTGACCACTAAGTGAGCAAATCATGGGTGGCTAATAAGATCAGAATTGAAACAGACTGTTGGAAGAATACTCCAGCATCAAATGGGACATTTTAGTCACCTCCTGGACCTGTCATCTCAAATTCTGAACACATCAAAGGGTCTTAATAATTTCAAAATTCACTCTGACTTCATATCTGGAAGTGTTGCTAAGAAAGCTGTGTTTAGCCGGGCAGTAGTGGCGCATGCCTTAAATCCCAGCACTTGGGAGGCAGAGGCAGGTGGATCTCTGTGAGTTTGAGGCCAGCCTGGTCTACAGAGCGAGTTCCAGGACAGGCTCCAAAGCTACACAGAGATAAAAGAAAGAAAAAGGAAGCTGTGTTTGCACAACAGTCATACTATTCTTAACAACTTCTATGACCACTGTCTTCTTTTGCAAGACAAAAATAATGTGCATTATAGGAAAATATTGACCAGTCAAAACTTTGGGGACTATGTGGTGCCTTCTTTTTTATAATTTACAGTCAAAAGCCCCAGTGAATTTTCTGAACACCCAAGTTAGAATTAATGGTTCCTCCCTACTAATTTGCTTTTAGTTACCTTGACAGGTTTATTATATTTCCTTTCCTTCTAAATAAGCAAAAGTTCATATATGAGTCATATTTTCCACTAATGTCTTTGTAATATTTATTGAACACATACTAAAAGCCACATCCTAAACTGCTTGTTTATATTATAATAGCTTCATACCAATTTATGGAGTAAATTCTCCTACTTTTCTTTTACAGATGAAAATGCAAGCTCATGGAAGTAAAATGATTTTCTCAAGGTCATCTGCTAAGGGGATGATCTGAAATTCAAACCAATACTTACAACTCCACAGCTTCCTGTTTGCATCAGCCATTCTATCCCCTGTTCCCCTTACTGCTTTCCATGGAGTATATGCTTGCTGTGAGTGGTGCTGTTATCTCACTACCATCCTTATATCAGCTATAAAATATGTGTATGGTAATTATAGATGTGGTATATTAACTAATTTGCTTTAAAATCAAAAATCAAATCTTTAGGGATACTGAAAGTAATGTAACAAATTGCCAGGACATTCATCACTAGCAGGTGACCTACAAAGTTAATTTACCACATGTGCAAATTTGACTTTCCCTGTGGAGTAAGCTATTCTTCCTTCCTCTCCACAAGCTCCCAATTGTGGTTACTAGTGGGCATGTCCAGCCCCATTACTTAACATTTTACTGTTGGCCTTCATTTGATGACATTTACAACAATCTACAAATGCCAATGAGTTTGGATTTTCTTTTAATTTTAAAAAGTCCTTGATTAACAATCATTTCCCTTTACCTAATATATAAAAATATTCAAAAATTTCAAAATGCATACTGCCCAGAAACTCTTCTAACTCAAACACTTAAATGGCTCAAATTTTGTTGACGACCAGAGTCACCCTTAGAGGTGACTCATTTGCTTGTAGAGATTAGACATGGTCTTCTTTGGTGTTGTCCATGTGCAGGAGAGAACCTGGGAGTATTTAGCACAAGAACAAGGAAGGCGGGGTGATGTTGCAACACAACTCGCATGCCAACTCCAGCTGGGGCTGGCAGAAAAGCCAAGACTATTAAATGCAGGGGTGTTCTCTCTCCCTCCCTAATGAGCATCTGAGATTAATATAAGCTCTTGAAAGGCTGAGGGTTCACAGATTTCAAAATACAGCCCCCTACATCTTTGAAAGGTGGACTCATAAATTATGTGCAAATAAAATTCTCACATTGTTAAAAGGGACTCTCTGCTTTCTTGACGCTGTACTTGGAAAAGGTTGAAAAATTCAAGAAGAGGGATAAATTTGTGCCCTGCTGGGTCCCATGAAGCTGCTTGCTTCACCTGCTTCTCAACTGTCTGGGAGACTGTGGCCCTCACAACGCAGGCCTTGTGCAAGGAGCAACCATTAGTGAGGCTCCATATAGGGATATGACTCTGCTCTGTAATAAGTCCATCCAGATGACTTCTCTGACCAACAATCCTGATTGAGACTAGACAACTAGGAGTTTGCCTTCTCACTCAGTAGGTAATGAGAGGTACACAAGCATTCTGCCCCATCAGATAAGATGATTGTAGTCAATTTGTTTGACTGGATTTTATGGAGAAACCCAACTCTGAAGTTCTCAAATTGGTAGATAATGGCAGAGTTGGGAAATGCGCAAAAATCAGTAGCTGTGAACGAAATGCTGTGAAGTGTGAAATCAAGGGCTATAGAGAGGAAAAGAGCTAAGGGAAGAAAGAGCACAGCGTTCATCAAGCGTGAGATTTGTGAGCAGTAAGAGTAATAGGACGGGAGCCACAGAGTCCCAGAAGCGCGTCATGTTCTCATTGCTAAGAGAATGAGATGCCCTGTCTGTCACAGGTGCTACAGAATATGGCTCCATTCACAAATCCAGGCAGTGACCATGAATGAAAACACCACAGCTGATCCTGGGCTGAAGTAAACCTGTCAGGAAGGTGATTCTAGCTTCTTTATCTCCGTTTTTTTCTCCTAATTTTTTTACTATTGTTTTATTTTAATTTTTAGTGTTATTTCATTTTACTTTAGGCTCTCAAAGACAATTGTTTGGGCCAGCAAAAGGGTCTTGCACTTGTTGGAAAATAAAGGTAATTTCTTCTACAATTATGAGTGACTGCCAATGTGCTTCGGTCTACCTTAACTTAATCGAGGAAATTCTTACTGTAATTACAACTGTAATACTTGGGAAAAAATGAAATAATTATTTTATGTTCTTTTCTGCTTTTCACTCGATGTGTATTTTGAAACTTTTGAAATTTTTTCAAAAAGAATGGAAGGCTTGTATCATGAACATTACATTTTGGTCACCTAAACTCATCAGATGTCAAAATTCTACCACTCTGGAAATTATGTTGAAGTCAATGATGTGTCAAAAGAAAAGACATCAGCATGGTAGTACACGCCTTTAATCCAGGCAATCAGGAGGCAGAGGCAGGCCAGTGTCTGTGATTGATTTTGAGGCCAGTCTGTCCTACATAGCAAGTTCCAAAGCAGCCAAGACTACATAGAGAGATCCTGTCTCAAAGAAACAAATCAAATAATTATTACTATAAATAATATGTGCATACATACATACATGATTCTTCTGTGTAGATAAGGACATCATCATCTTTCTACATAACATAATGTCTGCATAATGTTATTATTCACCTGAGAACTTAACACAATAGCGATTCCACATGTATTAACAAATACAAAGAAATATGTATGAGATTAAACATATGTATAATCCAATACACATTCATATATATACATGTCATCAAACTCACATATTTACAGATTACACATTGGCAAATGCAACAAACTGGACATTGACAGTATTTAAAACAATGCATCTTTTTTGTACAGACTTTTTTTCCACATTACCTCACTGAGTTAATATAACAAACATTTTCATAAAATTTACATTAGGTATTGAAATCAAAGGAGGGCATACATAAGTCAGATACCATATTTCATATCAGCCTTGAGCATCTGCAAATTTAGGTATTCAGGGGTCCAGGGACAAATCCCCTGCTAGGGCTGGAGAGATGAATCAAGGGTAAAGAGTGCTGGCTATCCAAGCACAAGCACCTGAGTTCAGATTCCCATGCAAATGTAATAAGCTGAGTGTTCTGCAAACACCTGTAACTCCAGCACAGATGGATCCAATGCCCTTTTCTGGCCTTTCCATGCACACACTCTCATAGATAGATAGATAGATAGATAGATAGATAGATAGATAGATAGATAATCTTACAGAAGTAATAGAACATGAATTCCCTTTCACAAGATCTAATCAACATTTGTTTATATTGGAGTAAATCTACAATAGTAAGGAAAGTATTCCATGCCTCATCTGAATTGGATAGTTGGTACTTCTGACCACAATCAAATAGAAGGGTTAAAAGAAATTATAGTATAAACCACCCTGCATAATTTTCTTTAAAAAAAATTCTAAAAACATAATTAACAACCACATTATCTTGATTGAGCTATAATTTCTCAGGCATGAGAAGCCACCATATTCATGTGCCTATAATTAGAATTATTTGCTTAAACCACCAGTGCCTGATCTTTTGAAAACCATGACCACAATAACCACTCATGGTCAGTTTTAGCAAACAGAGATCAATATGACCATTCCTGAAATGCAGAAACCAGAAAGCTCTATCATGGCTCTAATAACTGGACTTCTCTCTATACATTGCTTCCCTCTACAAGCCCAAGTCTTTCATTGTTCTTCATGTAGATGTCTTGCAATTAGCTGGTGCTTCTTATTAGCCTTTCTTTGGCCGTGGTGCTAAGTGGTGGAGTACATGCTGAGTTTACATGAGGCTTGGGTTTAATCTCCATCACCACCAAAAGGAAAAAGTAAATGATTAGAAAGCAATAGTTAGAATCATCTGTCTTCATTTTAAATCAGGTTACTTGGGATGTACATATGGTTTGGTACCAGTCCAGTTGGCTTTTAATTGTTGTCATACATTGCTAAGACTTTGCTGGTTGGTTTTTGTCAACTTGACACAAACCTAGACCTATCTCAGAATAAAGAATATTAACTGAGAAAATGCCTCCATAAGATTCACCTTTTGGTAAGTCTATAGGCTATTTTCTTGATTTATGCTTGATGTGGAAGTACTGCAGGTTCCTGCTTTGAGTTCCTACTCAAGCTTTCATTCATAATAGACTACAACTATAGGCTTAAATAAACCCTTTCTTTCCCAAGTTGCTCTTGGTTATGGTATTTGTCACAGAAATAAAAGCCCTAAGACAATAACCAAAAGAAACTTGGAAAGGAAAGGATTGATTTGACTTACAAGTCCCAGTCATGGTTCAATATCAAAGGAAACCAGGGCAGGAACTCTAGTAGGAACCTGGAGACAGGAACTGAAGGAGAGGCCCTAGAGCAATGGTTCTCAGCCTTCCTAATGTTGCGACCCTTTAATACAGCTCCACATGTTGTGGTGACCCCTAACCATAAGATTATGTTGTTTCTAATTCATAACTGTAATTTAATACTGTTATGAGTCATAACGTAAATATTTTTGGAGATGCAGATTTGACAAAACATGTCATCTCAAACATGTTGAGATCCACTGGCAGAGAGAGAGAGAGACAGAGAGAGAGACAGAGAGAGAGAGAGAGAATAAGAAGAGACAAGAGCCAAATGTATTCTTCAAAGGCACGCCCCAGCAACACAATTTTTCCTCCTAGTTTCACTCCTCACCACAACTGCCAGTGGCCTGTTCAGATTTTGAATCTATCCTCGGTTTAAACCATTTATTAGATGAGAGCCCTCATGATCTAAGGATTCTTGGAAACATATTGCAGACATACCCAAAGGTATGCTTTACCAATCTCTTAGGCATTGCATTAGTTACTTTGTGTTGTGATAAGACGCCATGACCAAGGCAACTTAGAAAACCAAGAGTTCATTTCAGATTACGGTTCCAGAGAGCTAGAGTTCACGATGATGGCGTGGAGGCATAAGAACTGGAATACCAACTGAAAGCACACAGCTGAACTCAAGTAAGAAGCAGAGATAGCAACGGGAATGATAAATGGAGCTGAAACCTCAATGCCCCCCTCCAGTGACATCCATCCCCCAAGGCCATGTGCCCTGCGCTTCTCAAACAGCACCAACAACAAGGAACCAAGTATTCAGATGCTAGAGATGATAGGGCTCATTGAAACCAACACATACATCTCTAAACACAAACAAGTTGATAATCAAACATACTAAATCCCCCCAAATCCTAATTTTATATTAAATTATGAAGTATAATAAATCATTCCCTAAACCAATTAGTGATATGTGGTGTTGTATACCAAGTGTCATAAATGAAAGTGAGAGTACTTCAAACCACTGCCAAGTTATTGAAGCTCAGATTGAAATGTTCATTGTATTATAATTCCTTATAAGAAGTTTGTCTCATTTTTTTTTCCTATTTGGAGCAATTATGTATCATTTTAGGTTTTGTTTACTATAGTAAATGTAAAGAGTTTACACAAAAGATAATGATTTAATCTTAGTAGCTAGAAGACCTTAATTTTAAATGAAAAAATGTTAAGAAATCACTATATGTAATATTTATCAAAATTATAAACTTATATGCATACGTTCCATACTGCAAATGAAGAAATAACTGCATAGGTGTTCAGATATGGTGGCTTTTAATGGTAACATACAATTAAAATTAAATCCCAGATACATTAATATTGAGAATTACTATAATACCTAGCAGATAGTCTCTTTGTATTTTTTGTGGTCATTAATTAATCTGTTTGCTTCCTACTCTATCATCACTAAACTTGAAAAATTAACATCCAGACCATCACTCTCACAGCATTTGACTCTGATAGATCAATAGGAAAAGAAATTTCTTCAAAAAAATGAGCTGAAATTGACAAAAGGAGTGAGGCAGCCCATACATGGGCCTCACAAAAGCTTCAGAGTCAATGTGTCACTTAAGCTGAGTCACGCAGTATACCAACCAAGGAAGGACAAAGTTTGAACAACAAATCCTTCTTGCATTCCTGGAAATGCCAGGAGTCTGTTATGATAAAAGTAGAGGAGAAGAGGGAGGGACAACAGGAGTGAGTGTGAGCTCAGTTAACTTGACACACCTCTGCACGTGTCTGAGGGCATCTGGAGAAAGTTTTACTGAAGAGAAGAGACCCACATTGAACATGGGTAGCAGCATCCAAAAGGCCAAGATCCTAGACTGAATACACGGAGGAAAGCAAGTGAAACACTAGTATTCCTGGCTCTCTGATTCCTGAATGAAGACGCACTGTGACCAGCCACCTCTCTCCTGCTTCTGTTTCTTCCCTGCCATGGTGGGATATCTGCTACAAAAACATGCACTGAAATCCTTTGTGGCTAGTTAGTCAAGCATTTATTTTGTTACAATAAGAAGAAAAGTAAGCAATACTTCCAAACTATAAAGTAGTTTCTAAGTCATGTTAAATATTTTCTACTTTATCCTGTAGACAAACGACAACTTTTAGAGTTTAGTGATTTAGAGTTATGATTGGATGCTTTCTAGGCCAGATTTTAGGGAAGAGCTTAGGCACAACAGATGTTGGAAGCAGGAAGCCACTTTGGTTTCTGTCTCAATCCTCCATTGGATGAATTCCAAGCTAAGAGGTGCTGAAAGAAATAAAGAAGAAAGTCCTGACTTTAAAAAAACTTTTGAGAGGAAGAATTACAAAGAATTATACCAGTCATATGTGGGGGTGCTAACCCAAAAAAAATAGAAGAGATTCTTTTCTGAATTATTAAGTTCTTTAAAAAATAATTATTTTTGTTGTAATCAACATTCACGTGTATGAATCCTAAAGCAAATCACAGTCATTGCTTTTCTATGACCCCACCTCCATGAATCTAGTAGGTCATCTCTAGTGCTCCAATTATAGAGATTTTTACTGAGAATGGATGATTACAATTATAGCCTGGAAAGAGAATAATAATCAAGAGTTAAATTAACCTTCAGGAATAAAAGTCCAGGTGGTGTTAGGAAAATCCGAGTCACATCTAGAAGCAAGCTGTCTGACCCCAACAGGATAAAAGAACTCTTAGGTGGGTGGCAATGTGGACAAATGTTAAGGAGAGCCTTGGACCCAACTATGAAGGAAGGAACAGCTGGAGTCATCCGCCCATCATCTGATCAGCACAGTGAAGAAATCACAGCAGGACAGAATGGACCTCATGTAGGACATCTGAGCAGTGACAGAGGACACCCCCAGACCTCCCTCACACACTTTCTTGACTACCATTTACTCTTTCCGTGATTTGTGTGCCCATTTTCTTCCCGCAGCCACCCTCTGGCGCTGTTACTTGACAGATGTGTGAAACTTAGCCTTAAACAGCTGAGCTTTCCCTTAAAGCCCTACTACTCTTGTTTGAATAACTGTCTCGGAAGGTTCATGGAACCCATTTGGCCACAGGCCTCTCAGTACTAAGTAAGGATTTCTTGCCCCAGCAAAGAGAGCCTAGCACCTCGGGCCTCCATGGAGGCAAAGCAAGACTCAACACCAGAGCTTCTCTGCTGTTGTTCACATATGGACTGACCATGAAATCTGCCTCGAAATCTGCATGTAGAAAACCCAATCTAAGTCAGCTTTACTAACATCACTTTCAAACATCCCCCCCATTGGTCCCTTTCTTTGTTATTATAATGAAACGTCTAAAACAGGCTGCTTATTTTACTCACAGTTTGGAGATTCAAAAGAAGAGTACAAGCATCAGCTGGATTCTGGTGAGAACCTTACTGCCAATGGTGTCACGAATGACCAGAGCAGATGCTGAAGGGAGAGATCACATGGAGAATTAAACCACAAGAAGCTGAATCCCACAACCTGTAACACAAATTTCTAAGTGGTCTTATAATAAAAATCCCAGAGCTAGATATTGGGGTAGATGCCGACAGATCAGAGAGACAAAGGAATAAACCACAGCTACTTCTCACCTCGCCAACTCCATGAATCTTCTCACTGAATGTCTCTGAGTCGTCAACCAAAAGGGGTGCAGCTGAAGGGTTCCTGTCTGTTGAGGCCTTATGTACCTTTCTCTGCCCAGCCATCCCACCTCCTTCTTAGTACTGGGATTAAGGGCATGTGTGCTTCCCAAATACTAGAAACAAAGGCATGAGATCTCAAGTGCTGGGATTAAAGGTGTGTGCCACCACTGCCTGGCCTCTATGTTTAATCTAGTAGTTCGTTCTGTCCTCTGATCTTCAGGCAAATTTTATTAGAGTACAACAAAATATCACCACAACAACCCCTTCAGAGGGCATGTCTCCAATGATCTAATGACCTCACCCATAAGCTCTACCTCCTAAGGATCCAGCACCTCCCACTTCCCCAGTGAGGACCTAGCTTTCAACTCATGATCTCTGGGGTGGGGGTGGGGGGGACACATTCAAACCAAACTGCAATTACAACAGCCCCTTTTCTTATTTTATAGTGACATAGAAAGTTCACAGACAACTCGTTGGTGACACAGAAAAGGACAATGTTGGTTTTGAAGAGGCAATTTACAGAGTCTCTGTATTCTAAAATATAATGTCGGGTTTTTATTTGTTTTTCTGGGGAAATGCATACCAACAATTGTGTATGTCTGATTTTTTTTTTTCAAGAAAACCATCAGGTAAGAGCCTTAGATGACCAAGAACGTTGGTTGTCTTATTCACGCGGATCTTTCTTCTGCATTTCTGCTTCACACTTTTGTGACTACAGGCCATAAAGGGTTCCTGCTTTCTTTCTACTTGCCCTTTGAACGAGCTCCATGCTGAATGATCACTTCGCTCAGTTGGTATCAGCACTTTCAAAAACTGTCCTTTGTCTCTTGGCTTAGAGGTGCTAGCTTCACAGGTTCTGACCCAGTTCACTCTAAGATATGTGTCTACCAAAGATGATGTAGAGCTTTGCAGGGGCCTGTCTGAACTTGGAATGTACCAAGCTCTATGGCCAGCTACCACAGCAGAGAAGACAGCTATTAGCCTTAATGGAAGTTGTGGGTAGCAGACCATAGAAGCTCCCCAGGTCTAATCTCTACTTTCTGGGTCTGCTCAAAGTTACCTCTGGTTTTGGTGCCAGGTTTGAGATTAGCATCAGGGTATCCAGACTCTCAGTCTACTCTATTTAATATCCAACAGGATTTTTTTCTCCCTCTATTCAAAGAGGCCCTTCAAGTTTCTGCCTGTGATACTGGTGGTTTTACCACTCCCTTTATGGGAAAGAGAGATGGAAACCTTCCAGGTGAGTCACAGTTTATCTTTTCATTTAGCAAATACCTAGAGTGGAGAAGTTGGAAATGACCATTTCATAGGATGCTCACCAGTGAATGACCTAATATGCAAATTCCCAGCAAGGAATGGAATATTAGAAGGCATACATACCTGAGATTGTAAAATAGAAGCTGTTTATATAGCATTGCAGTTAACTGAGCAACAGAATTGTTGTGATTGTATAAACAAGAACACTATATTGTTTTCCTTATGATTGAATATCTCCAAAATAAATTAATAAGCATTAACTAACTTAAATAATTTTATTATCTTTTTATGGTGTTTTTCCATATCTGTGTAAGGGTGTCAGATCCTTTGGAGTTACAGGCAGATGTGAGCCGCCATGTGGGTACTGAGAATTGAACTTGGGTCTTCTGGAAGAGCAGTCAGTGCTCTTAAACACTAAGCCATCTCTCCAACCCCTTAAATATTTTTTTTATTCCAAGTTTTAATAGTTTCTGGACTCTGAACAATCATTTCATTAATAACAAAGTTATTATACATAATAACAATCAAAACAAATTATACTTTTTATTACATACATAACAGTAAACAAGGGACCCTGTCTCAAACAGGAAACAAGGTGGGGACTGACACCAGAGAAGGTTCTCTGTGTGCATGCGTTGGCATGTGCACACTTGTACTCACATACACACACAAGAACACATGCACACATGTGTACACAAAAAGCCTGAGTACAGCACATTGACCTCATCTCTACAGGCAAGCATTACTTATTAGTTAAAACTACTTTGAGACTTCATCTTACCCCAGTCAAAATAGCTAAGATTAAGGAATGAATATAACAAAAGACTGATCTTCCTCAAACAAAGGACCACTTATTCCTCCAGATAGCATACCCTAGAACATTAGTTTTCTTCTGATCTTTAGACTAGACAAAATATCAACTCTCTCTGGGGCTCAGTCTTATAGATTGTAGATGTCAAACATTACCTACCAGTTTCAATAATCATGAAGCAAATTCCTTATAATTTTTTTTGTGCACATATGTATGCACATATACACACATACATGCTGTTGGATGTATTTCTCTGAAGAATTCTAATACAAGCACTTACTGTGTGCTGAGAATTATAAATTTCATAACAGAGTCACAAGAAATGAATTATCCTACCCATTTTAATGATAAAAAAAAGTACAACCAAGGTAAGTTTTAATGACTTAGTCCAAGGACTATGTGATAAAGGCTATGTCCAGGGTTCAAACACAAGCCTACTCTCAAAGCCTACATCTAACATTTATTCTCCTATCTCCCAATGAGGTAGATCACTGAATCTACTCTGAGAAAAAAGATAAAGAAATAATAGGATAAATGGGTAGATCATTGAATCTACTCTAAAAAGAGAAAGAGAAAGATGACAAAAGGTAGATTATTGAATCTATGAAAAGAAAAGAGGGAGAATATGGATATGATAAGACAAATAGGGAGATTATGGAATCTACTTTTAAAAAGGAAGTAGTTGTTTTACATGGGATAAGTAACAAAAATTTTTTGTCTGAGTTTATCAAATGTTACTGGACTGGACATTGTTAATATATATAATGGAGTTTTTAACTGAATTTGTCAAATGTTAATGGACTAAACATTGTTAATGTAATTCTTGACTGTATATATTGTCTATACTTATTGGATAGTTTTTCTTGTATTAGTTATAAACTTTTTTTAATTTTAGACAAAAACAGGGGAAATGTGGTGGGTATTGTGTTCACTGAAATATTGTGTGTTCCCCAAAATAAACATATCTGGGGTCAGAGAACAGACAGCCACTAGAACAAAGCCAAAAATGGTGGCTAGAAAATGGGTCAGAGCAAGCCATAGCAGAAGTTGGGCGGTGGTAGCACACGCCTTTAATCCCAGCACTTGGAAGGCAGAGTCAGGTGGATCTCTGAGTTCAAGGCCACTTTAGAAACAGCTAAGCATGGTGACCCACACCTTTAATCCCAGAAACCCAACCTTTAATCCCAGGGAGTGGGGGCAAAAAGAGAAAGATATATAAGGCGTGAGGACTAGGTACTAAAGGAGTAAAAGCATGTAGTTAGTTAAGCATATGGTTGGTTAAGCATTCAGGCTTTGGAGCAACACAGTTCAGCTGAGATTCGTGTGGAGGAGGACTCAGAAGCTTCCAGCCTGAGGAAAAAGGATCACCTGAGGAACTAGCAAGGTGAGATAGCTGTGGCTTGTTCTGTGTCTCTGATCTTCCAGCATTCACCCCAATAACTGGCCTCAGGTTTGTTCTTATTAACAAATACCTTTAAGATTCCTGTTACATCCCAAGACACACACAGACTTTGGTAATGCAGTAGAGTAGTCAGAAGTGAAGCCTTCGTCAATAAACCAGAAGCGTGCTGAGCTCCAGACTTGTTCTTGGGCCTGACTGACTTATCTCTTGAATAGGACTGTGCTGAACAGAGACCACATCCCAGAATTCTGTATCCCTGATGATCCTTCAACAAAAAACATATATAATGTTACTGACCAGTTCTCGATCTGCACTTGCTCCTGGCTCTTTGGTGCCTCTGTTGAGACAAGTCAAGATTTCCATTTAGTAACCAGAAACCTTGCAAAGCACCTCTTTGGTGTGTGACTTGGTGCATGGACATGTTTCCATACACTAGATCTCAATGGGCTTGTCGGTACACAGATACTTACGGTAAGTTACACATACATGGAGGAGGAAAGATGACAGCTTGTTTCACTATGCAGAGTGTCTGAAGAACTGTCTTTGAAGTCAAGGAGGTGATGTCTGCATCAGAGCTGGAGTGGGGAATGGAGCTGAAAATGATGCTCGTGTGTCATTCCCTAGTTCTCTCAACTTGACTATTTTTAAGTCAAATGACTTGAAATGTGTCAAGCATTCTTGTTTTAATTAAGAATAATGGCCATAGACAGTGAGAAGTTTGGGGAGGTTTTGTTTGCTTGTTGCTTGCTTGCTTGCTTGCTTGCTTGCTTGCTCATTTCAGGGGGGGGTTGTTGTTTTATTTTAACTAAGCCAAGTTTTCAGCTCTTTAAGTACAATTAAATGCATCCAGAAGCTTTTGTTCAATCACAAAACATTTTTCATCATCATAATGGACAGTCCAAATTTTCCTTCGTTCAGATTTTTAATACTTGCAGACGTATGCATACATGTTCTGCATGTGTATATCCTTGTGAGATAATGTAGGCACCATGCACATTTGTGGTTATTATGTGTGTATGTCATGTGTGGAAATATTTGTCTCAAGGTGATTTGAATGGAAAGTTCTCTGTAGTTTACAGGTAAATGCCATAACTGTGTTTCTATTTCAAGAGTATACATATAGAACAACAATAAATCATAATAATCATTTTGCATCGTAACATTTTTATAGGACGCTGGAGAGTTAAGAACACTGACTATTCTCTTCCAGAGAACCCAGTTCAATTCTCAGCACTCACATGGTGGTCCATAACCACCTTTAACTCCAGTTCTAGGGGACCCAATGCCTTCTTTGGCCTGTGTAGGCACCAAGCAATCACATGGTACACAGATATACATGCAGGCAAAGCATCCATACACATAAAATTTAATTTTAAAAAAGAAAAATCTATATTTGGGACAAAGAAATTTAAATATTGACCTATTAGTGATTGTTTTGAAGTACACTGAATTATATTTGAACCAGTTGTTAAGGCAAAGTATTTTTTCCCTTTTTAAGTCTTTTTTTTTTAATCCCAGCCACAGTTTCCCTTCCTTCCTCTCCTCCCAGTCCCTCCCCCTTTCCCCCTCTGCCCACCCATCCATCCTTTCCTCCTCCTTCTCTATTCAGAAAGGGCAGCCTCCCACAACGGTCACATAAATGTAGAGGGCCTAGGTCACTCCCTGGTTGTCAGTTCAGACTCTGTGAGCTCCTATGAGGCCAGGTTAGGTGATTCTGTGGGTTTTCTTGTGATTTGACCAGGACTTCTTTTTTTTTATTTAATTCTTTTATTTAATAATTTTTATTCATTTTACATAGCAACCACAGATCCCCCTCTCATCCCACTCTCCCCCAGCCTTCCCCCCTCCCACTCCCTGTCCCCTCCTCTGAAGGGGTAAGGCCTCCTATGAGGAGTTAGCAAAGGCTTCGACCAAAACTTTTTAAAATTTTTTATTTTCTTGCTTTGTGTATCTCTCTCTTTTTTTCTCTCTCTCTCCTTCTGTGTATATGTGAGTGTGTGTGTGTGTGTATAAGTGTGTGTGTGTGTGTGTGTCCATGTTGTATACACCCACACACACATCATGCACACATGCATGCAGTACCAATGAAGACTACAAGAGCATGTTCACTCCACTGCAGATGATTATAAATTACCCAATGAGGGATCATTGAAACTCTCAAGCACAGAGCCCTCTCTCCAGCACCATCACTAGGACTTTTAATGACAGAAAAGACAATGGAGAGGGTTTAGAAGGCAATAGTGATGTGCTATATGTGGAGGCTTAGAGACAAGGAAAAGTATGGCATACCATAGAACTGTGAGAAAGCTCTCCTGTGGAATTCACCATCTTGCAAAATACATATCAATGACTAGGAAGGGGTGATCATTAGAGAGACACTTGGGGGGTTAGTCACAGTAGACTGGAGGTTGAGGTTTAAGCTTTCCATGTGAAAGATGTAAGCTTGATGCTACTGAGAACATAAACTGATGTAGCCACCATAGAAATCAGTATGAAAATTATTTTTTTTTTAAAAAAAGCCAGTAGAATTACAATCACCATCTGACCCAGCTATAATACTCCAGGACATATCCGCAAAGGACTCTCTCCTACCACAGAGACACAGTTGTGTTCATGTCTGCTATGTTGACAATAGCAAAGAAATGGGATAAATCTAACTGTCCAACAGTCACTAAATGGGTTTTAAAAGGTGGTTCATATGCACAGTTAAATTTCGTTCAGCTATAAAGAAAAACGAAATTATGACATTTGCAGGAAAATGGATAAAACTGGAAATTATTATGTTAAATGAGGTAACAGATTCACAAAGACAAAAAGACCCACATTGTCTCTCCTTTTCATAAAACTAGAAAGTGGAATAAGGAATATTAAGGGAAGGGAAGATGGGGGGAGAGGTAGAGGAGGAGAGAGAGAGAGAAAAAAATCTACAGGGGAACAGGGGCTATCAGGACAGGGGAGGGGACAGGGGATGTGTGTGTGAAAACAGCACTGTGAAACCTAATACTTCGTATACTGTAGTGATAAATTGTGTGCCCTAGTAAACTTGTCTGGGGATCAGAGGACAGAGCCAGCCACTAGATTAGACACAGAGGTCAGGCAGTGGTGGCACACTCCCTTAATCCTATCACTGAGGAGGCAGAGATCCATCTGAATCTCTGTGTGTTCAAGGCCACACTGGGAAGGGAGCAGGCATAGTGGCACACACCTTTAATCCCAGCACTTGAGATCTCACGTATTTGCTTGGGAAGGACACATGCCTTTAATCCCAGAAAGTAATATGGCAGGACACAGAAAGGTATTTAAGGTATAAGGAAATAGGAACTCATACTCCTTAAACTGAGGATTTCATAGAGGTAAGAATGTGGCTGGGTTGATCTGATTCTCTGATCTTTCAGCTTTCACCCCAATATCTGGCTCCAGGGTTTTATTTTGTTTTTTTTTATTATTATTATTAATAAGACCATTTAGCAATTCATGTTACATCATGCTAATATTTTTTAAAACTAAAAAAAAAAAAGGCCACAAGCATGTTTTTTAAAGAACAATATTGTAAGAAATTTGTTTTAGGAACATTAGTGTCATTTTCATAAGTAGAAAAGAGATGAGCCAGGCTTCCTGACATCCAAAACTGGGTTAGCTTCACAGGATGCATGGAGTCATGGGGTTCTGCTCATCCTTATTCAGCTAGCAGGCTTGTACCTAGGAAGATAAGTGAGGGCTACTGATACCATCCACAAATCCACAACATAATGAAAATTTTAAGATGATAAATATAGAAAGAGGAGAAGAGATCCTACAAGCATTGGAAGGTAGGTTAGTGTGGTTTTATGTAAGAGATAGGAGGGAATCACTAGGATATTACCAATTTGCCTCCTACCTGCATGTTTTCCCTCATAACAGTTTTGACCTAATTTGCTCCATGTTTCCAATTCCAAATTACTAACATTTGCTGATGCTGTAAACAGAACTGGAAAAACAGATCTGTAGCACCAGGCGACTAAAAACAGGTAAGCTCAGTTATGGGCAGGCCCCATTTGAACAGAAGACAGAGTATTCGAATGCAATTATAGAGAACTCAGCTGCACATACCTATGGAGACGCTGAAGGAAAAGGAAGACCTGGGTTGATACATAAGCTGACTATTTTTTAGCATGTGTTCATCTTCCAGTTATTAAAAATTCACTGTAGGGTCCATATCAATTGCATTTGATAATTTTCATCGAAGTCTTTATTTTTACTTTTGTCCAAATAAACTAAAAGCTCCAATTTGCTTCAAAGTTGTATTTTTGAAAAATTAGAAAGAAAAAAAATAGAGTTTGAAACATAAGCAGTGTCTCCTAATCTAAAGCAAAATACTCCTCCACTGATGAAGCTGATGACTACTGTCAACATTTATACTGTAAAACATCATATTGAAACTGATAGCAGTTTGGCTTTCCTCCAGAGATCAAGAGCACTACAGTGTCTTCTTCAATGGTGAGAGTTTTTCAGAAGACCCAACACTCTAATGATTGTTTCTTTTACCCATTGAAAGGCCCCACTAAAGGTAACCAAGAGGAATGGCAACACCCTGTAATGTTTGGGGTAGATGGAGTCTATCAGAGACCCTATTGCTGAAGTCATCACATATTTTAAATCAGAACATAGAAAAATCAAGCTGGTAATGATCTGGAAGCTTCATCCCTACTGGCTAGTTTTCAAAGTGCTAGAAATTACAATGTCTGATACTAGAGTAGAAAAGCAATCATGAATCATACCTGTATGTGAACCCCACAAACTACAACAATGACTGGCCTGGCAAGACATGTCCACTGTTGTAACAGTGACACAAACATTATGGGAGGAACCAACCACTTTCTAGCAGGATTTAAGTACTGCTTCACAAGATGAAAGCCACACCCATCACCACTATTGGGCCAAGATAATGTGGCTATGTAGATCATAGAATAGAGTACAGAAATTCACAGTTTTTTTCTTAAATGGATATAGTCCTAAGTCAACTCCTAATAGCTTGTCTATATCCATAGGTCAATGCATCTTTCAACCCCAGTCTTAGAAGCTTATATTTGCAGGCAAATAGTAATTAACACAAAGACCTACAAACTAGCCAAGATGCAGATAATATGAGGGTAAAGACTGTCCAGCCCTAAAAAGAACATAGATACTGCAACAACACCTCCCTCTTAAGGCCCATGAACCATTGTGAGAGAGGAGGCTTGAAAATCAGAGCCAGAGAACACAGATGACTCCAAGAAAACACTGTCTTTTGGAAACAGTAGGGCAAATGCACAGATAAGCCCACAGTGATTGTGACAGCATGCACATTACCTGTGAAATCCCAAGACAGATCAAATCCCATCGTGCAGAAGGAAATGGGACACACAATCCACACCTATCCATGGAGCTATTGACAATGTTTAGATGAAAAGGAGAGAGGCGGTTTTCGCTGAGAGTGTAACCTTTAGTTACGCCAACCACATTCCCATGAGACCACACACGCAAGAATATTGGGGCAGCACAAATTGACTTTGGAGGCTTTAAAGAGGTTTGGGGTTCACATAGTTGGGTGAGAAAAGAAGGAAGTAGGTCTAGGAAGAATTGGGGAAGAGGAGATGAATATAACCCAGACACCTTGTACAAAAATGCTCAACGAGCAAATAAAATATTCTAAAGGCCCTATTGAGCCAGTAATTGATGATGGAAAAAAGGTTCTCTCTCTCTCTCTCTCTCTCTCTCTCTCTCTCTCTCTCTCTCTCTCTCTCTCTCTCTCCTTCCCTGTCTCCCTCCCTCTTTTCTCCCTTTCCTCTTACAGAATTATATGAGTATATATGTATGTATATGTATATATACATGCTCCAAGCATGCCAGATAATTATCTCAGAAAACATGAAGCACACACTGGTTACAAAGTTTGAACCATTTAACTACTGTTGTTACTTATGTATATAAATATCTTGTATACTAAATTTGTATTTTATTTATAACCTGATTTTTAAAATTTCCACTATGGTCCTTTTATACTTTTTTTTAACTTTTGGCAAAGGAGAATCGTTTTGGTTAAGATTGTTACTTATAATTCATTTTACTGGTTTTCACATCCAGGGGAAAAATATTGAAATGTGTCCATCACACATTTCATAATTTAACAAAACCTCAAAATAAAAGTTGTCCAGAAGTTTTCAGAACAAAAAATATAATCAAATCGCTTAAAGCAAAGCCAAGATTTCCACTGGAGTCATCACCATTTTCTTGGGCTGTCAGACTATTAAGAAAAACATGATAGGCAATTTGTAAAACTAAACGACATGTTTTTCAGAAGAAAAAATCCATGTATAAATTAGATTACAGTGATATTTCGCTAACATACAATCCCCTAGGACTCGGGATTTAATAGATGCCATCTGATTTAAGACCCATCCGAGGAGTGTGTTCTCCAAAATAGCATCAGTGATTCCATGAAGCATATGGCACAGCCTCACCTCGAGAGACATTCAGACAGAAGCCTCATGGACTCTATAAAGCAGCTTTGAATTTCAAACACACTGCAGGACTACAAGAGATGATCAGTCTTCTGAGCATTACTTTTTCAGTGAGGTCTCCTCCCACCACACATGAGACCCTGTAATCCTTTCCTAACCCTTGGGAGTCTCTTCAAACTCATGTCTAAGAACATCCTTCCTGTATGCAAGGACAAAACTTCTCAGATGTAGATTGCCCAGCGTGGCCAGCTTTCAGGGAAATACCCTCTCCTTCCTCATTTAAAACTGACTTAGTTCTTACCCAGAGTGTTTTCATTCTGGGGGCTTTTAGAAAGATGTGTATGTGTTTCATGACCCAAAATGGAGTGCAGAGATGTGGGGAGGGAAGAAGGTGCAAAGAATATTTTTCAAGATATTAATACAATCATATCTCTCTCCTCCCTCCTACTCTCTACTTTAACCTCTCCCATGTTTTTTCTTCTTCTATCTCTCCATGAACTCCTTCTGTGACAATGAGAAGCATGAGCACACCCCCAATATCAGCAGCAGCACCAACAAGAGTGCAGAAAAACAGGAGCAGATTAGGGACTAAACGTATAGTAAAGTCTTGCCAAAAAAAAACAATGATGTAAGAACTTTTATTTTCCCTGTAGCTATTCCAAAAGCAAAAGCAATGATACATTTTGAAAGACTTTTTAAAGATTTTTTTAATTGCTTGCACCTGTGGTAGGGTATGTGCAGAAAAGTATCAGTATCCTTAGAGGCCCAGACTCGATGCCTAGAGCTGGAGCAACCGGAAATTATAAACTGCCAGGCATGAGTACTGAGAACAGAGCTCAGTCCTCTGGAAGAGCAGTACACATGAGCCATCTTTCCAGGCCTGTACACTGTCTGGCTTTGTGTTTAAATTTTGTTCTGGAACATTTAGAGTAAATTTTTGGACTCATAACCCACCTGGTATGCAATGTCATGTCTTCCTGCCTTCTGCAGAGCTGGGATTTTATTCAATAATGCATCACAGTTAGTTTCAAATGGAAAGGCTTAACAATTAGAGCTTTCTGTCTTTCTTTCTTTCCTTCTTCCTTCCTTCCTTCCTTCCTTCCTTCCTTCCTTTCTTTCTTTCTTTTTCTTTTTCTTTTTTTTTTTAAGACAGGATTTCTCTGTGTAGCTTTGGAGCCTGTCCTGGATCTCGCTCTGTAGACCAGGCTGGGCTCGAACTCACAGAGATCTGCCTGACTCTTACTTGTACTATCAGCACCCAAATATTGCTGTCCAAAGTGTGGCACATAAGTCAAATTTCATTGAAGAATGAGAACAGGCTTTAGAACTTATGTTGGTTCTTATACCAAAAAGGAAAGAATAGTCATAACTAATGTTCGAAGCATGACATAAATGGAATTGTCACTAGGTCTATGTATCAGCTGTCATCATCATGTAGTCTTCTGAGGGGATATTTTGTAATAAGCAGATTGGCAGTGAAATTGTCACTCATCAGATCATTTTTAGCAGATTGTGATCAAATGGATTGAATTATCTAGACACATTTTTTTAAATTATCACCAAAAACATAACCTTGAAAGATTCATGGAGACAGAAGATGGGGCTAACCATACGAGAAATAAGAAAATGGAGTGAGAAAATTTCTTCTACTTAGAAACAAATACTTTATCAAGCATATCATGAGATTTTTTAAATTTTTCCATTAGCTATAACAATAAAAATCAGTTTATGCATGGACTACCTCCAGGAGAACTGAAAACATTTTTTTCCTCAAATGGATTAACTTAAAATAGGTTTTAAAAACCATTTTAAAGAAAATCCACAATATTTTATGAAAAGTGTTACAATAGTAAGATGTTAATTGTTGTAAGGATCTGTTGAGTTCTTCTAAATACTACTACCTACAAAATTCCCTCTAAAACCTCCCTGATCCACAGCCATGCAGTGTGTACATGGAATGTTCCTGTGCTGGGACATTGGCCTATGCCACTGTGGGAAAGCTGAGAATTATCATAAAATAACTTCTTTCAGCAAGTTGGATTCTGTGCATTTGTAACTTCTTTTTCTTGGACACTCAAATATTTTCCAAGGTTAATATTACCAGTTTCACTTAAAGGATAACTCTAATATCCATTTTAATTCAAATTTCTTGGCTTGGGGCAATTTCTAGTTTGCTCTTCAGTTCTTTGTACATAAAACATCAGTCACAACTGGATCTAACCAGAGTGGCACTCAGTTAAATAATAAGTACAAACAGAACAAGACAGGTAAGCTCTTGTTCTCAAAGTTCAGAGTTCACTGGAGTAGCTATGAACATTTAGCTTGTAATAAAATAAGTAAGGAAGGAAAATAGGAAGTAGATATAGAACTAGACAGAGAAGTATATAGTCACAGGGCATAAGCATGACTCAGTGGCTCACTGGGATCGGGATCAGAATAGCCCAGTTAAGAATGTTACATTTATGCCAAGATCTAGGACTTGTCAGGCAGAGATACAGCTAGAGAAATGACCCTGAGGTGGGAAACAGTTTAGCACAGAGAAACATGAGCAAGTTTGGTGGGACCAGGACAGGGACAAGGGAGCAGAGCAGTATAGAAAGGGGCTGGAGTAGCAACAGGGATAAAGTAATGGGTTTTCTATCACATGCTAACAGTGCATTGATTTCATAGTGAGCACCCTTAACTGTGCCATGTAGATGCCAACATCCTCACTGCCTCTCTTTCACATTCCATAACCGTTACTACGGCTTCCAACACTCGATCCTTGATACAAGTTCCAACAGTGGGTGTCCCTTCTCTCTCTCTCTCTCTCTCTCTCTCTCTCTGCCACCCCCATCTTCTCCAAAGAATTCAATCTCTGCCATACGTAAGTCTATAAAACTCATTTTTTCCACAATCCAAAAGATCTGTCGATTCTTGTCTCTCTAGCAGCCCTTCATGAAGCATTTCCTTATTGAATGATAGGGTAAAACAACATTTCTAAAGTCTTAAATTTAAAGTGTAAGCTATTTTTGGAAATGACAAAATTGGAATGCCTACCCAGCATCTAATATTCTGGTAATTTGGAATTCAAAAACAGGAAAAGTAAAGTCATGAGGTATCAAACAACTTCATAGTTTGAGTAGTGCAGTAAGTTTACTGAAATTAGTTTTACATGGAATGGCATTCCAGAATTTCAAAGCCCCCATAGACTTTCTCTCTGCCACTTCACTTTTCAAAATAAAATGTTCAGGTTTCCATGACATGCAATCTTATATTCACAAAAACAGAATTTTTTTTTTTGCTTGAACTTTGTACAAGACTTTGCAGACCTATTTTATTTCTATTACTCTGCACTTACTCCTTGATTAATGGCACATACATGTTGACACAGAGTTCACGGTTTACTGAATACTTCTAAGTACCTTCCAATGGAAATAAGGATTTGTACTAAAACTGAACTTGGAATCTTGCTTTGAATTGATTATTGAGGCAAAGTGAAGTTCATCAGCTAAATAACATCGACTCCAAAGTGAACCACATTCAATGTGTATTTTGGATTGAACTCTTTTTTCCCAATAATTACTATGTAAATTGACATTGGTTAAAAAAAAAACTAGTTTTTAATATTCCAAAAGGCCCATGAAATACTGTCCCAGCAATCCTCCTGGAACTTGCTGAGAAGACCTGTCCTCAGGTACTTAAAATCTTTGACAGTACAATGCCGCACATTTCCCTAAAGATTAGAGATATACTTAACACTTACTAGAATAGTACAGAAAAGCAGGCTTGACTGCTTATATTGTGTGAGCTTATACTTATTTATTATGAAAAACTAACTTCTGGTGGGGTATGTAATGTGTTCTGGATGATATAGAGCAAATTTTACCTATCTAAAAATATTAAAGTGAAAGTTAATATCCAGTTCCATAAAATATGATATTAGGTGATAACTGTTTAACTGGAGGGATAAAGTTAAAATGGAGCTATTAGAGTGGTTCCAAACCCAACATGACTAATTCACTTGTAGGAGCATACACACAGAGAGACGGTGATGGAAAGACATGGGAAGAAGGCAGCCAGGTACAAACTGGGGAGAAAGGCCTAGAAGATTCTCAACAGCCCTCAAAAGAAATCAACCTGTGGAACAACTTGATTTCAGCCTCCTTCCAGAAGAACTCAGGGAAATTACACTGTTCTTGTCCATAGGGTAGTACGATGTTACAGTTGCCCTAAGAATTTGTGTAGATTAGAGACAGCTCATATAACGCAATGGTTTTTGAGAAGTTACATTCTGGCTACACACTTTGAAGGGCATTTTAAGAGTAAATATTCTAACCTGGCACAAGGTCACTGAAACTGGAAATTAAAGATGAATCAAACTTATGACCATTCTGTAAATTAACTCCCTTTTACTAAATCAGAAGACTCTGCAAAGTGCCTATCTATTCACCCATTGGTACTTCTCTAAGGAATACTAAAAAGAATTCATAAAAGAGCTCTTCTCCTTCCTTACCACTGGCTACCAATAAATCTATCATCTTATTCAGGTTCTTCTTTAATAGACCTTTTGGAAACTTTTGCTCATTCTGTGTACAGAATTCATCTTCATTATAAAAGAACTACCAACACAATGCTTTCTTTTTTCTACCATTGTCAACATTAATGAATGATCCTATTAAAGTAATGTGGTTTTCATTTGAGTTTGGGTTGCTAAGGACTAAGGGTAACATGCAAATCACTATAACATCAAGGAACTACTATTCCCACAAACCATAATCCGAGATAAACACCATATGACTCAGTCTGCGAAATTGTCTCTTAAAACTCTAGTGCCAGTTTGCAGTGCCAAGCCAATGCCAGCAGCTCAGACTTGTGAGCAAGCAAAACTAGAGTCTATTAAACTCAGAAGGATTTTGTCTTATTGTCAAGACAGTTTTTAATTTACCTTGGTGGGTATATTAACATGACTATTCTAAAAGAAAGATGTAATTCAACAACAACAAAAATGTTTATTCCTAGTTTAATGGAAATATCAAGGAATGTTATATTAGGATCAAACCTTAGATTTTAGAAAAAGTTTACACTAAAGTCAACCACAGGAATTTTGAATGCCAAACTCAAGTAGTCTCCTACATCCACTAAAACATTCCATCATCTTATCCATAAAATTTCCTGTTTTATACAAATTCAAATCAATCATCTTTCATAAGGCATAAAATTATATTACTGTTTGTGTCTGAATCCTTACTTCTCATCATCTGTGCATCTGTGGAATTTTGCATTTACCTCTGTTCACTGCCATGGAGAAGGTTCTCTGTGTGAGGCTGAAAATAGCCTTAGTCTATGGATACAAACATAGATGTTTAGAAGGTTTGATGATCTGTTAATTTATCTATGTGGCAGTCTTTCTTAGCCTTCTCCTAGGACTAAAGACCTCTTCAGTCACGGGTTTCATATGGGGTTTACAATAGTAGGTGTTTGTTCATTTGATTGTTTGGTATGGTCCTCAAATTTAATCAGAGAATGGCTGGTTACATCCATAAGAATCATGCCACTGTTGTACCAATGAACACATCTTGCCTGGCAGGTTAGTATTACAGTTCATAAAGTTCACAGCTAGGTAAAACTGTTGATACCCTTACCCAACTTCCCTACCCTAGTAACCTGCATAGCTCCTTCCAGCACTGAGACCTAGTCAACACAGAGAACGTGTCCAGCTCAGTGTCAGCTTGATTTATCTACATGGAACATCCAAGGTGTATGGTGTCTTCAACAACCAAGAGAAATAACAAGAGCCTGTACTGTTTGGGGAGATTATGAGGTCTCCCTGACCAGTAACTCCTACAGAGAAATCTTGCACCTGGTACTGGGTTTGTGTTTAGTCATCTATTGCTTCTACAACTGACATTATTTGTTTAGTGGCTATGTTGCCTCTAAGACTGGAGAAAACTCCTTTGCTAGTTCATTTTAGTACCCCTTAGAGAAGTGCCAGTGGGTGGTGATATGGATGCCTTCTATTTGAGTCTTGTGATTTAGCAAAAGGAGTGAATTTACAGAATGTCCATAAATTTGATTTGGCTTCAGTTTCCAATTTCAATGACCCTTGTGCCAATTTATAATGCTTAGAAGAGTCCATATTATACAACTTCATTTATATAAGATTCTAGAAGAAACAAAATTACCCTGTCATCAGTGAAATCAGCCATGTGGGGTATCTGTTCATGCTTTTTATTGTATTACCAGAGAGTAGATTTTTGAGTGGTTTACTTATATCTTCTTCATGATGATTAGCTCTTCCCACCTCTTGATTCCTCATTTCCCCCATACCTCTTCCCTTCCCTTTTTTGAACATTTCACCCCCAATACATCCCTCTACTATGTGCTACTCTGCCCCCTCTCTTATAGTAGCCTGTTGTGGAATAATCTTTTTGTACACTGTGGAGATGTGTCATTCTGATTGGTTTAATAAAAAGCTGAAAATCCAATAGTTAGGCAGGATGTTCAGGCACAAAGGACACTGGAACAAAGAAGGGTAGTGATGCCAGGGATGTGGAGAAAGCAGCATGGGCATTACAAAGTAAAGGTAACCAAGCCACATAAAAGAACAGAGTAAAAGTTATGTGTTAATTTAAGTTATAAGAGCTAGTTAGAAACAAGCCTAAGCTATTGGCCAAGATTTCATAATTAATAATAAGTCTCTATGTCATTACTGGGGAGCTAACAGTCCCAATGAGAAAGTTCATCTATAGTAGCCCCCATCCCCACATTCCCTTTCTAACTTCCTAATTTCTGAAAGTGCTCAAACTTAAACACACATGTATAAAGAGTCGGATTTGGAAGTGGTAAATAGGGACCATGAAGTACAAAGTAATGTAGCATTGATTCTAAACAGACTTCAAGAAATTTCAGACCCAAAACAGAAACTAAATGTTAATTTCAAAGGAACTGTAGATAATAAATCAATATTTAAAAATACAAAAATGAGCTCCACCTGGGGCCTGGCTGAGGATCTCTGCATCCACTT
Organism: Onychomys torridus; assembly: GCF_903995425.1. Classification (NCBI taxonomy): domain Eukaryota; kingdom Metazoa; phylum Chordata; class Mammalia; order Rodentia; family Cricetidae; genus Onychomys; species Onychomys torridus. The sequence goes on from NC_050454.1 coordinate 64,309,552, forward strand.
CTACCAGGAGTCCAGCTGTCGAGAAGGAGGAGGGACTGCAAGAGCGTGAATGGTTGAATCCAAGATTGCAAAAAGCAAAGGGACAAATAGCCAATCGAATGGAAGCACATGAATTATGAACCAATGGCTGTGGATCCCCCAGCTGGATCAGGCCCTCTGGGTAAGTGAGACAATTGAATAGCTTGATCTGTTTGGGAGGCACCCAGGCTGTGGGACCAGGACCTGTCCTTGGTGCATGAGCTGGCTGTTTGGAACCTTGGGCTTACACAGGGACACTTTGCTCAGCCTGGAAGGAGGTGACAGGACCTGCCTGTACTGAATCCACCAGGTTTAAATGAATCCCCAGGTGTGTCTTGGTCCTGGAGGACATGGGAATGGAGGGGAGGGGCTGGGACGAAGGTGGGGGGGGGGGCGGGAGGGGGGAAGACAAGGGAACCCATGGCTAATGTATAAAATGAAAACACATAATAAAAAAAAAGAAAAAAATACAAAAATGAAAACAAATCAGTGAGGCAACCCACAGACTGGATAATCATTTTTAAAAAGGATTTATATGGTGGTAAACAAATGTTACAAATCCATAATAATAAGAGCGTTCAATAGAGAAATGGGCAAAGATTTAATCAAACAAAAACAGATGTAAGAATTATGTGAAAAAATGTTCAAGCTCACTAATCAGGAAAAAAAGTATATTAAGACAATGTAAGACACCACTTCAAACACACTCATATACTTCCTGTGTGATCTAATAATTCTTCTACTTGGCAAATACTACAATATGTAAGAATTATAACATAAGCACAATATATATGTTTATACACACAGAAATGCCTGTCCATGAATGTTAGCTTTTATTCATAAGAGGTTAAAAAAAACTACCAACAGCACAAATGCCTACCAGCAGATGATAGATAAGCCCATTAAAGTTTCTCAATACAATTCAGTATTGAAAATGAACAAACAATTAAAGGGTAAGCCCATGTGGATTCATCTCAGTAATGTTAAGCTGAGCAAAAGAATCTAAGAGTAAGAGTTCATACTGTATGACTCCACTTGCACAAGATTCTTTTTTTATTAGGAAATTTTTCATTCATCACACATACCAATCACAGATTCCCCCTCCTCCCTGCTCCCAATCCAGCCCCCATCCTTCCCCCACTAGGCCCACCCCTCATTCCCTCTTCTGAAAAGGTATGGCCTCTCGTGGGGAATCAGCAAAGCCCAGCACATTCAGCTGAGGCAGGTCCATGGAAACAAACTTAACCTGCAACGGAATCAGAATATGTGTTGGCTGAAACTTACAGAGCAGGAGGCTAGTTGTAAAGGAGAATACAGGAAATATCTGGCATGATGGGAATGTTACATATTTTGTTTAAGATGGTGGTTACCTAAGTGAACATATTTATAAAAAATTAATGAGGGGCTAGAGAGGTAGGTAAAGGGAATAAAGTTTTTGTGCATTCATGAGAGCCTTTACTTGGATCCATAGCATCTAAGAAACTGGGCACAGCAACTTGTACCTATAACCCCAGTGCTGTAAGACAGGGTATAGGCAGGCAGATACCCAGAACTAGCTGCAACAGAAAGTTCAAGGTTCAATGAGAGACCTTGTCTCAAAAAAAATAAGGTGGATCAAGGCCTTATAGATCTCAGTCAGTGGCCTGTGCTACCACCTATAGCCATGGTGATATCTAGGCCCAAGATGCAGCCAAGGGTCATATCTGGGTCTACGGGCCTGCCATGGCCAGGGTCTGTGTTGATGTCCGGGGATCCTGTTACCATTGAAGGCCATGCAGATGCCTGGGGTCTGGGCTGCCTCCTGAGGTCATGTTGATGTCAAAGAGCCACACTAATCTGATCTGAGTGGCCTGCACTGCCACCTGAGGGCATGATGACATCTGGGCCTGGGCAACTGCCAAGGAGCATGTCTGTGTCTGTGGTCCTACCACAGCCTGATGTCTGTGTTGATGTCCATGGCCCGTGTTGCCACCAAAGGCCACATGGATGCCCAGGTTCTGGGCTGCCATCTGAGGCCACATTGCCACTGAGGTCATACCAATCTGAGTGGCCTCCACCACCACCCAGGGCCATGGTGACATCTAGGCCTGTCTTAGGGTTTTTATTGCTATGGAGAGACACCATGACCATGGCAACTCTTATAAAGAGAACATTTGACTGCGATGGCTTGCTTAGAGTTTCAGAAGCTCAGAATATTATCATCATGATGGGGTGTATGTCAAGGTGCAGGCAGACGTGGTGCTGGAGCTGAGAGCATTACATCTTGCAGGCAACGGGAAATCAACTGAGATACTGAGTGTAGGAAACCTCAAAGCCTGCCCCCAGAGTGACACACTTTCCTCCAACAAAGGCACACCTCCTAATAGTGCCACTCCCTATGAGATTATGAGGACCAATTACATTTAAACTACCACAGCACCCAAGCCGCTGCTGGGGAACACATCTGGGTTTATGGTCCTGCTGCAGCTGAGGGGTGTATTGATGTCCATTGCCTGTGTTAACATGGGGACGTATGTGAACCATGCATGTTGAAGTCTGAGGGCTGTGCTAAGGTGGTCCCACCCTTCTCTGATCCTGGGAGAACTGGATCCACCCTTCGTGGGAGCTCTGGCCCTGCTCCTGAAAGGAGAGCTAGCCACTACTCTTGGGAAAGCTGGCCCCACCATTCACTATGGGTTTGGGAGAGCTGCCTCCGCCCCTCACCTGAGGGGGATGGTCCCAGTGGCCTGGACTGGCCAGCTCAGCTACCACCCAGGCACATATTCAGGGCTCTGAGTTGGCCCACCCCAACATTTGCCCCATCTATGACTTACTGGATGGAGCGTGGGACGGGTTCTGGCCCTGTGGAACCATAGCCACAGGATCTCCATAACTGGGGGGCAACAGCAGGATGTTGGAGAGGAGTTTTAGTAAGAGTCCAGTATTGGTGGTGTGCCAGAAGCCAGAAGCCTTGAACCTGACCAACAACTCATTACACAATGAACATTTGCTAGTAAACCTGTTTGGACAAAAGGGTCTACTGTGTGACACATTGCAGCTCCTAATGCTACCAAGACAAATAAATGAAGAGGTGATGGAGAAGCAGGAAAGATAGAGTAGCAAAGTGTGTTTTTGTTCATTTGTTTGTGTGTGTGTGTGTTGTTGTTGTTTTGCTTTTTTGTTGTTGTTTTGTTTTATTTTGTGGTTTGTTTGTTCAAATATTTTTTATTTTATTTTTATTTCTTCTTAAATTTTCCTTTGGGGAAGAATGCTACAAGGGTGAAGGGTAGAAAGTGGTAGACAGAGGAAGTGGAAAATGAGTGGGATTGGGGTGTATGATGTGAAATTCCCAAAGAATCAATTTAAAAAATTGTTCAAAAAACTAATAATGAGGACCTTGTCCAAGAAGCTTTCTTATGCCGCAGAAGTTGGTTTAATATAGACATTCACACCTGGCCAAAGTGCAGGGTATGAGTGACTGGGAAGGATTTGTTCATAAATGGGCAATCTATATCATGCCCCAAGGTTCAGGGAACATCAAAAAAAAAAAAAGTGGACAGAAAGATTTTGCTGGTCAGAGGTGGAAAAAAAGTGCTTCAAAATGAGATCCTCTGGACATAACAGAGAGGTGGCACTTGTGAATTCCCACTTGCTGTGGTTGCCTACACAAGACCTGCAGAAGATCAGGCCATCACTGTTGCAGCATGGACAAAGGGGAGGGTCACACAGTCCCACCCTAGGCTGAGGAGCTATGGGTTGAGGGGAGGAGAGTCCATTTTCTTCAGCAGTGTGGCCCACAGTAGGTAAGCCATGCTCCAGTTGATGGCACCCACACCCATGCACACATGGGCAGCTCTGATTGGACTTGGATGCTTGTTAAAAAGCAGACATGAAGTTTGAAGAAGGTCTGAGGTGAGTTGGAGGGAAGAGCAAGGGTAGATATGCTCTAAATACGTTGTACGTATATAAAGTTACCAAGAACAAAAATTCTTAAATAATGTGGAGAAGCAATTGAGGAAGACACCCAAAATCAAACTCTGATCTCCACATACACACACATGGGCAAGCATGCACACACACACACACACACACACACACACACACACACACACACACATCTCAGAGAGACAGAGAATTATTGAACTACAGACTTAAAACATCTGTATTTTCTCACATAAGTTGTACTTAAAGGAAGTTTACTTTAAAATTCTCTCTAAATAATATATTTACCATAGTAGTCCATAACTATCCTCCAAATATAACTGTCTATATCATTTCAGCTTTCCTAAGCTTCGGTAACCTGCTGGGTAGCATAACACATTTGGAAACAGTTATTTGAAAGTTTTTTTCCAGTAGAATAGTTTTTAAGAATAAAGTAAGTCAGGTACAATCCATAAATTCCTTTACTGAGTAGCATCTGTGCACATATATGTAGTGAACACCATTCATATATAAATACACATATACATTACATGTACTCATAGATATAGATATATAGGTAGATTATACAAAGCTTAATTTCATATTATTTGACATACTAACTTATTGGTGCATGTAATTTAAAATGTCCCAAAATTTAGTATTTTTACTTCATAAATATGTAGTATTAATTTTTCTCTTCAAATGTTGTAACTTGGGAATTATTTATTGTTATCATAAATGTATTATTATACAGAAGACCAATTTTGGTTCTTATTACATTCTCATTGTTTCAGATAAGAGCACAAATTGTTTTCCCAACTGTCCTGTTGCTTAGATCAAGCGTTATGTACTGCTATTGATTTCCACAGAATCCCAAGAAACATTTGTCTCATATTATTATCCTTGTGCTCAGCATTATGTAATTACTGTCATCATTTATTGGGCATCATTTACTGAGCATTACTGGGCATCAGCCATAAATAAATCTGAGCACATTAGTTAAAGTTGCAATTCCCAACCTTGCTTGTTGTTACTTCTTTCATAAGACCTAGCAAGCATAACTCTTTTAGGGGCTATATTTGTAGCTAGACTTTTCCTAATCTTCCTCACATCTACTGACTGTCAAGATGAGCCAAGTCTGAGAAAGAGAGGCATAATGTGAGAAACTGTAGAGTTTACCTCAGAGACTCAGCAGATGGTTTCCAAAGATCTTTGATGTATTTAATATACTTTGAATTCATAAGGTTTCTCTCACTCCCACACACCTCCTCCTTCCCTCCCTCCATTTATCCATTCTCCCTTTCCCATCTCCCTAGTAATTAGAAAGGAGGAGGTAAGTGGAAAAATTATAACCAGAGAGACAGCTTTTGTAGCCAAGGCTTAAGTCACTATGAAATTGTCTTGTGTTGTAAATAAGTGTGTCTAGGTCCATTATTCTCAAGCGACCATGTCTGTATCACTCAGAGACTTCAACCCACAGCCCTGTAATCCATATACCACATGTAATTAGTTATATGCATTTCTGAAACAAAGATCGCAAGGTAAGCAAAGGTGTTCGTGGATGTTGGGTATACAGCTGATAGTCAACTATCAGGGCTACACAAAACACATATGAGAGTGGGCTCCAGGCTGGGTGACAAATCCAACAGACAGCTCATTTAATGAGTCATTTTTAAAAATCTACATTCTTAGAACCTGAAAGACAAGACTCAAATCTGACCCAGCAATAACCACAGCTGTCAAAGTGAGGTGAGAACCCCATTTTATGAACCTCCTGTCATTTGAAGATTGCTTGTTTCCATACATCTACAGTCTACTAGCATCCAGGTTTGCCTGAGAGTCCAGAAGGCCCAAAAGTGCACAGTGCCCCAACAAAACAAATCAGAAGGCCCATTAGTTATGGTCAATATAGCTTAATTTCTATAATACACACTTTCTTCAATGCCCTATGCTTGTTTTCATTAATTAAAGAAACAGGTAAGGAGAGAACTGTCTTGGAAATAATTTTCAGGCTTTCTTAAACCTTCTATAGCTGATAAATCACTCTATTCTTTTAGAACAAGTATTGTATACTATTATTTTAATGATATTTTAAATGAAATATCTCCAGCAATTGTCACCCAGCCATTTCTTTCTCAGCCACCCTTACTTGGAGTTTTGTATTCATACAGCTGTGAACACATTGCACTTGATTAGAAATCGGTAACCCTAACTGGAATTTGATCTTGAAGGCTTGTGGGGTTTTTATATTTGATTCCTGAAAAGAGAGGCAATGAAGAAAAGCAGGGTCTTGCACTCACTCCGTGCAATGGTGGAAACAGATCTAGAGCCGGCAAGAGACATACAGTCTTCAGGCCTGACTCCCTGGTCACACATTGTCACTGTGGCTTCTGGATAAACTGCTAGCTGCTCAGAACCTTCTCTTTGAAGGTTTCTCCCTGTCGGTGAGTAGTACTGATCCTGGAGTCAGCTCATGGAGATCAATATGTATGGGGAAGACACAGACTTAAAAATCATAGCAAGGCTCTCAAAGGTTTGGACAGGGGTTTCATCTCAAGCCTAAAACCTCAAAGCTGAGAATATATGTCTGTACAGGCTGACACTGAAAGTCTGACAGATTAAAAGGAGTCCTCAGCTTGAAGCAACTGTTAGTCAAAGATGCCAGACCATGCAAAGCTTCCTAAGAGGTCTGAGAAATTGCTAAAAATCTCTGTCCTAATTATCAATGTTTTTCTACTTTTAATGTTAGAAAACACTTCTATCCTGACAGGTGTAATTCTCTGGACTCATCATACCAACATAAATAAGAAATAAGAAGACTTGAGTGATCCTATAAATGCCTCCTCCTGTGAACCAGAACCATGGCTCACACTAAGGACAACAGAAGTTGGATCCAGGCATATCAGCCTATTCCTTTAATCCCAGCACTTAGAAGACAGAGACAGATGGAATTCTGTGAGTTCAAGGCCAGCCTGTTCTTCATAGCAAGTTCTAGGACAACCAGTGCAAATAGAGAGAGACCCCCTTTAAACACACACTTTAAAAAAGCTAACAACAGTTAGGGTGTTTGGCCATCTGATCACTGGACTAGGTCAGATCAGGCTTTCTCTTGACCATTGCCAGCAGTCTACAGAGGATGTATCATTGTGGATGTCTGGGAACCTCTCCAGCTCTCTGCCTATTCCTGTTCTCATGTGGTCTTCATTTGTCATGGTCTGTTATTCCTCATTCTCCCTTTCTGTTCTTGATCCAGCTGGGATCTCCTGATCCCCTAAGCTTTCTTTCCCTCAAATCTTGCCCTTCATTACTCCCACTGTCATCCAGGTTGTTCATGTAGATCTCATCCATTTCTCTGTTATTGGGTGATCCTTGGGTCTTTCCTAGGGTCCAATAACTGATGAGAGTGGATGCAAAGATCCTCAGCCAGGCCCCAGGTGGAGCTCCAGGTGTCCAACTGTCGAGAAAGAGGAGGGTCTGCAAGAGCATGAATTGTTGAATCCAAGATTGCAAAAAGCACAGGGACAAATAGCCAAACAAATGGAAGCACATGAATTATGAACCAACGGCTGTGGAGCCCCCAGCTGGATCAGGCCCTCTGGATAAGTGAGACAATTGAATAGCTTGATCTGCTTGGGAGGCACCCAGTCTGTGGGACCAGGGTCTGTCCTTAGTGCATGAGCTGGCTGTTTGAATCCTTGGGCTTGCACAGGGACACTTTGCTCAGTCTGGAAGGAGGGGACAGGACCTGCCTGTACTGAATCCATCAGGTTGAGCTGAATCCCCAGGGGTGCCTTGATCCTGGAGGACATGGGAATGGAGGGGAGGGGCTGGGAGGAAGGCAGCAGTGGGGGCAGAGGGGGGAAGACAGGGGAACCCATGGCTGATGTGTAAAATTAAAACACATAATAATAAAGAAAAAAAGGAAAAAAAAGCTAACAACAACAACAAAAATAACAAAATTAATAATAAAAAGAGTCAAGCAATGATTTTTATTGCTGCTTTCCTATTGGTCTGTTCATTTAATTAGCTTTACTATTCTAAAGTCTGACCATGCTGTCTTGTGGCTTACCAGACTTAAAATGCAGTACAGTTTAATAATTAGATGCAACACTAAGTAATGCTTCCATACTATCCAATTAGTCAGCATGTTTGCTTAACTGTGGCTTGGCCTGTATTCCCCAGAACATTAAGTCCATACTTTCTGGGCAATCTAAATTAGTGATGTTAATTTTACTGATTTATTTGTGGTTTATATCATAATTATATGTGCTTTAATGTGTTAAAAATGATTACAAGAGAAACTCAAACTATGGCATCATGGACTGTTCTTCCTAATCCTAAACCTGTCTCCTGCTGGCATTAAGAGCTTCACTGATACAATATCCCCATCTAGCCTTAAGTATCTTTAGAAGAATGGCCTTCATCTTAGAACCACTCAAGAATGGAAGAATAAAGTATCTCAGTGGACAATTCATCAGCAGGCAGCTCACTCCAAAGGGCAAGCTGCTGTAGAAATATACCTTCAAAGTATCTTCAGCTTTTGTTTCAGCAAAAACATTTTGGAGAAAACTGAGTATATCTGAGGGGCTCCTGTCCTCCACTGTAACCTTCCGAGTATGTGCCCTGTGACCTTGGGCTGACCATACACAAAAATATGTCTGCCATCTTTCCTACTTGATGTCTGACCTTAAGCTGAGCATGCTTAGGAATGATGTGTTGAACTGGGCATGCTTAAAAACTTACTTATCCATAAATCATTTTTCTATATAAACACATATGGCCTCCTCAAAATCTCCAAGCTTTGTTCAGGGGATCATTGTTTGAAAATAACTCTTGAAAATTACTACAAAGTATTTTCTTTCCAAAGAAAACATGTATAACCCTCTGCCCATGTTCTGTGGAGGGTGTTGGCAGAGTTTAAATACTCAGAACTGATGAAGGGGAATTTTGATTACTATCTAAGCTCTCCATCTTCCTGATTATAGAGTGACTTTCCAGAGAGACTAGCTGGTTCAATCATAGGGAATTTTTTTTCAAAAATACCATACCAGGAAATATAGACTGTTTTAAAAAGATTATCTGTATAACCAACTGAGGTGTGTGTGTGTGTGTGTGTGTGTGTGTGTGTGTGTGTGTGTGTGTGTGTGTGATCAGTGTATATATTTCACTAGAGCTAAATAGAACATTTATAAAGGTAGAGGGTGTGTGTGTTCTGTAGCAAATGTATAAGTAAGCAGAAGTGATTTAGTTAATAATTCTCAATTAACAATTTAGTTACTTTAACTCAGTAACAAACTGGTTATTTAGTTAAAATAACTAAGCCAACTGGATTTTTCCTACTATTTTAATGCTGGTTGGTCCCTCCGAATTCACTAGCTCAAAAATTTCCAAGCCTTGCTGATTGCCAGGTCACTTTTAAAATACATATTCCAAGCCCCACCCAAATTCAGTGGTCTGGGAAGAAAGCCAGGAATATATGCAGTAAAAACCATAACAAATTTATATCTGGCATTCAATGTGTTCAGCACAAATTCCATCAAGTAAGGGATCCAGAGAAAAAGAAGTACAGCATATGCACGTCGTCATATGAAACTATAACATATATACATATCAATTTGATACAAACTGAATATGAAGTGTGGATTTCTTATCTCACATGGGTCTTCTGATTAAATAGTAAAGACATTTTATGTATCCCATTCTTTTAAGGCAAAGGCTTAGAGATGTTTGTAAAGAAACCAGAGCATGGCTTAACCCAGATAGTATCAATCTCCTCCTCATCAGATGGTTAGGTCACATTATTTACATCAGACTTTTAGCCCTGAAGGAACAAACACTGTGTGTGTGTGTGTGTGTGTGTGTGTGTGTGTGTGTGTGTGTGTGTAAAATCAGTGTATATATTTTACTAGAGCTAAATAGAACATTTATAAAGGTAGAAGATGGGCTGAAAAAGACACAGAAAGAGTCTATGTTTAAAAGCATCACACTTGTTGACTACAGTGATAAACTGATCTTGGGAAATAGTCTCTGAATCCATGGCTTCTCAAACTTGATATAAATACATGTAAATTCCCTGAGGGTCTTCTTACATTGCTGATTGTAGTTCAAGATATCTAAAATGAACCAAAGAATCTGAAGTCCTAATGAGTCTAGGAATGAAAGATGATCAAAACATGATCTTTATTGTGTAACCTTCTTTTAATTTGTGTGAATAAGACTCTAGTTAAAAGTAGGCTTTCTTCTACTATGTATGGCAACCTATCTCTGTAAGTACTAGCACTTGGGAGACTGAAGCTAAATAATGACTGAGTTCAAGGTCAACCTGGGATACCCAGCATGTTTTCATGCCAACCTGTCTAAAATTATGGGATATTTTGCATCCTAATCTTCAACTAACTTCTGTTAAGCAGAAATGAATTAGGTAATCTTTCTTGATAACAATGAATGATTAGTTTTGTTTTTACAAACTGTTCTCTAGGATGGCTTATGTTCAGTGGAAAGCTGTTTGGGGCAGGGCAAAACCAAAACAGAACATGTTTTTCTTCTCTGTTATGTCAGTGTTACCAACCTTCTCCTACTGTCCTTGCAGCAACATGGAAATGGAACAAATTTGTTCTTGTAGCGTTGGCTTACAAGGAAGGAAGTTATATTTAGAAATGTCTGAGTACCTGCCTCTGACTCTTCTAGGATCTGCTATACATTTTGGGCTTTCCCCATGACAGTAGCTAACAGAAAGTCAAAATAAGTGTTGTTTTGGCAGCAAGTATCTACTTGATGAATCACCAGAGGAAGGAGCAGTGGAGCTGGCAGGGGCACAGGGAGGAAAGGGGATGCAGTCCTGACAGGCTTTCTCTTGATGAAGACAGTCTATTTCAGCTGTCAGCACACCACAAAGAAAATTTAACCAGAGTCCCATTTTTTCTCCATTCCTATGGCTCCTGGCATAATCGCCACTTTGTTTGACCCATTTTTAGTAATTCACTACATTTTGGTAGCAGTATCATCTGAACCCTAACTCTGGCATATTCACACATTAGATGGAGCTGTGGAGAGTGGCATCACTGTGTAAGGAAATTTGCTTCCAGTGGCCTGAGAAGAATCTCCATCTTCATGCTGGCAGGATTCAGTCTCTCTAGGGGTGAAAGATTAGGAATGCGGCTTTCAACCATCAAAAAAGCACCATTTAGGAGCAACGATGTTCAAGAGTTACTTCATCTTTAAAGAATACCACTTACAGATGACAATCCACAAATGAGATTTTCAAATCCTACTATGGCAGAAAGTCTTACATTCAAAGCACAGAGATCCCTTCCCTTGGTCTGTTTACTCTCCAAGTCACAGCAAGGTTTTCTGACTAGGAGAGCAATTCAATCAGTGGGTAGACAGGAGCCAGGTCTGCAAAGGCAGCAGGGCACATTCCTGTGCATTTGAAACATCTAACTCCATAAGACAAAAAAAAAAAAAAAAATACCAAAACCAAAACAGAAAGTGCAGGCTCACACAAGTGTGTCTGCACACAAACAAAATCGAGTTCAATTTGTGTTGGCCAACAATTCCTGGATATGGGGCCTGTCCCAGCGTATGGCTGATATACCTAGTGGGTAGAGAGGTGGGAAGGATCTGGGAGAAGTTGGGAGATGGCAAAGAATGTGATCAAAATATGTTGTACAAAAAAATGTTTTAATTAAAAAATATTAACTGATGGAAGAATGGGGCGTTTTTATATTGAGGAGTCAAAATGTTGTTACTTCATTAGCAGAGTCCAGATTTTAAGATCCTATGTGATTATAATCTATAATAAAGGTCTGTTTGTCATTTCTAAACTATAATTTCTAAGACTACAGCTCTAACTTTTAGAGGTCAAAGACCTCTTTTGAGAATGTCATAGAAACATTGGATCATTTTCCCAGAGCAGAAATTCCCTAAAGACCTTTTATCCTCGATTTCTGTAACCAAGGTATAAAATTCACTCTAAGCAATATGAGTATTATCTGAGCCATTCCAAAGACAGATGTGTTTTTCTAAGGACTTGACACTCAGCCTTAAACAAACAGCCTTTACACTTAGACTAGTACAGCTTGAGGACCTCATCAAAGAAAATTCTTTTGTAGTACAAAAGCTCACAACTGGTTGATGTTCAGAGAATAGGTATCTATGGAGTACTCAGCCGTAAGTGGGACATCTGTATCACACCCTCCCCCACAAGTCTAGGAACATCCCAGGAGAGGAAGTAGGAAGATTGTAAGAGCCAAGCATTGGAGAGGACTTGATAGGAGTATCTCTGGGGCATGAAAGGATCACGGCGTTCATGACATCACAGTAGCTGTGGCTGCCTGCATAACACTGGAGCAAAATCAAGCAAGTCAACATTCTACCATGCAGTAGAGGAGGGTCTCATGACCCTACCCCAGGCTGAGGAGCTCTTGACAGTTGATGATTGCTAGGAAAAGTAAAGTCTGTCTGTTTTCTTCGGGGATGTGGCCCCCGGTAGGTTGACCATGCCCCAGTGGGTAGCACAACACCCATGCCTGTATGGGCAGCACGAATTGGACTGGATGAAATATGTAAAAATTAGATGACATGAAGTTGGATAAGGGCAGGAGAGGGGAATTGAATCCAGGAGTAGTTGGGCAGATGAATGGAAGGGTGAGTATGATCAAAATGCATTGTATGCATGTGTGAAATTCTCTAAAGCAATAATAAAAGCATTATATTCTTTAAAAAGAAGCCCAGAATTTCAATTCACTTCACAAAACTGTCTGCTGTCCACCCCACACTCCAGGAAAAAAAAAAAAAAAAAAGAGGGCGGTAACAGGAATAACCTACTGTGAGGTTCTGATAGCCAGGAGCTTCCTGTGCACAGCCAATGGAACAGACTTCAGTTATCTAAGACAATTCATTTGGTGCCAACTACTGGGGCCACTTAATTGTTCAGCGTTTCCATGCTCAGGAACTCCTCCCCACTGACTGGCTGCCTGTGGCGTCACTGCCATTCTGAATCATGCAAATGAGAATGTCACATCCTCTGACTCAGGAAGCTTTATTTCATTGACAATTATTTTAAGATTTGCAAACAGAGAGTCGATCTCTGGTTAGGTCAGACCCCTTTAACACATCACTTTTCCTTTTCTCACAGAGACCCAGATGATGCTGAAAAAGGCAGCCACGTGTGCGCAGAGGATCTTTTCATCTGACTATGAAAGGCACACTCACTTACAGGCAGGGAAGTTCTCCTCTGCTGCTAGGAGGCTGTGATCACCATCCTTGCCAAATTTGGCACAGCAACAAAAGGCTCATTTCTACGTATACTTTGCTCCCTGGTTTCCCTAAGGAAAGGGCGAGTCAGGATATGCACACACAGCACACAAACCTGAAATAGCATGTTTAAGCAGCTCAGATGCTATTAAGTGAAGTTCTCTGGGTTTCTGCATCAATTGCCAGTTTCTATTAAGCACTAGTTAGGCAGCCTTTCTAGAGGTCAACTATCTGTATATTCTTTTATTTTATATTGAAAGGCAATGTGTATACCATCCATAAAAATAAGCACTAGGAATATCAATGAAGTCCCAATACACTGGTATTGTTACACACTAGATATGTGGCCCTAAGTAATTTACTGAACCTCTCTGAGCCTCAATTTATCCATTTGTAATAAGAGTTTATAACAGCACCTCTCTCATAGAGTTAACTGGGAGAATTACATTGATTCAATACCTGCAAAGTAGCTAGCTACACAAGTACATGGTAGCTGTGAAGCATTGTGAGATGTATATATATCAAGTACCACATGGTGATCAACTGTTTGTACTATATAAAGTACATGTAAAGCATTCTGTAGATGCAGAGTTAAAGATTCATGTATTGGGGCTGGAGAGATGGCTCAGTGGTTAAGAGCACCAACTGTTCTTCCAGAGGTCCTGAGTTCAATTCCCAGCAACCACATGGTGGCTTACAACCACTTGTAATGAGATCTGGTGCCCTCTTCTGGCCTGCGGGGACACATGCAGGCAGAATACTGTATACATAATAAATAAATAAATAAATAATAAATCTTTAAAAAAATAAATTTAAAAAAATAAAAAGATTCATGTATTGTTGATCATTTGCAGAACAAGACAATGTAGCATAGATTTGAGAGCTTGATACTGTAGTTAGAAGTCAGTCGCTTACAATGACAGGGAAGCTGCATCCGTGAAATCTCAACCACATGGCTGTCTAACAAGACCTGAACAATCCCAGCACCAGCAGACATGCCAGCATAGATGGGAAAATCTCATGGGCCCCACCTCTAAGTGAGGAGCTGCAGACAACCAACAACCACTGGGAGAAGGAGAGTTAGTCTTCCCCAGGGATGAGCCCCTTGATGGGTTACCCAGTACTGAGTGGGCAGCCCTAGAAATACAGGCTTGCAGACAGCACTAGTGAAGCAGGATGTGTTTACATGTATACATAACAACAAAAGTCAAAAGGGGGAGGCCTTAAATTTGGGAAAGAGCAGGAGCATATGAGAGAAGCAGGAGAGGGGACATGGAGTCGGGAAATGATGGAATTATATTTTAGTTAAATGAAAAAAAATCAGTCAAGTTAAAAAAAAAAACTCATCATTTAGTTGACTTTGGGACTCAAACCTCTCATCTGTCAGGCAGTAACCATTTTTTTTTCCTAGTTTAATAATTTCTAAGTGAGGTTTTAATGCCACTAAGTCAAATCAAGTGAAACACTTAGTTCACAAGGATGAAGTCTACAAGTAATTTGCCCTAACTACCAAGAATTGACAGCAGTATAAGTATGCACAAAGTATGAAAGACAGACAACAAGCATATGATCCTGTAACAACACACTACACCATGTGGCAAGCATGGTTCTATACTCTTCGTTCTTAAAGGGACGATTTTGATCCTTATCACCACACCAGGAAGTAGGTACTTCCACATGGACACACATTCCTTAAGACAGTAGAGGCCTTACTCTTACTAACTTGCAGGCTCAGATTTGATCCCAGGGTCTGAAGACATTCATCCAGATTTACCCAACAGAACTTTCCACAATAATTCTCTTTGGTATTCAAAAAGGTAACCATAGGTACATGTGTCTATTAAGCCCTTAGATGTGGTAATGTGCCTGAAAAACTTAAGATTTTATGCTTTACCTGGGTTAACTCTATTTTAATTTAAGTAGTGTGTGTGTGTGTGTGTGTGTGTGTGTGTGTGTGTGTGTGAGAGAGAGAGAGAGAGAGAGAGAGAGAGAGAGAGAGAGAGAGAGATGGGGATATATATGCACTGTGTGCCTGTGTAGAAGTTAGAAGATAGCATTGGGTGGACTCATTTATCACTATCCACTATTCCTTTGGAAAAGGTCTCTCTCAGAACCTGGGGCTCAGTTTCTAGTCTATGCTGGAATCCAATAAGCCCCAGTCACTCTCTTGTCTCTGCCCCCCTCAGAACCCAGGTTAAAAATGTGGGAGGACACCTTCTAGGTATGTGGATACTGGGATCTGAATGCCAATCTTCATGACTGTGCAGCCAGCTCTCGCAAGCATCGAGCCATCTTTCCTGCCCCTGATTTAACTCACCACATGGGACGCCATGGCCTATGCTGTGGATAACCCCTCTGTATGCTGTGAATATATTTTATTACTATTGGTTAATAAAGAAACTGCATTGGCTTATAGCAAGGCAACATAGAACCAGGCAGGAAATCCAAGCAGAGATACAGGGAGAAGAAGGGCAGAGTCAAGGACAGATGTCAGCCACCCATCAAGGAAGTAAGATGTGTAGAAAAATGAGGTAACAAGCCATGAACTATGTGGCAAACCATAGATAAGAAATATGGGTTAATTTAAATGTAAGAGCTAACTAGTAATAAGCCTGAGCCATTGGCCCAACATTTATAACTAATATAAGCCTCTGAGTGATTATTTTAAAAGTGGCTTTGGGACTGGACAGGACAGAAGAGCCTCTGGTTATAAGCCTATGCTGTCATGTTACAGAACTTCACTAAAGAGACTGGTGCCACTTACAAAACTCACAGAAAACTCAGCCAGCACTACTGATCTTGCTCCACACTTGTCTATTTTGATTCCAGGCCTTTTATTCAGTATATTGATCATTCTTTTCTCCTTAAAAATGGTCCTTTATAAAGCATGAATTACCTCCACAACATTCCACCCACAAAGGTCCATTGCTTAACTTTTATCCATTCATCCATGAAGGATGGCTGTCAGTGCCTGCCTCTGCCAAACATACAGCCACATGTGGATGTAGTGGGTAGCCATCCCAGCCTTGGCCTGGAAGTTCCAACCCCCACTGAGGCTTCGGTAATGGTCACGCCCACAAGGCAGGGCTGAGGAAGGAAGCTGAAGACCCAGGATGGAGAGGAGAGGTCTCTCTTGGTTCTGGGCCCCTGGATGCTGGAGGTAGACAGAGCAGAGTTCTCCAGAGAACACCGCCAGACTGTGCCATATCTTTGCCAGACCCTGCAACCTATCCCTTCATTTGTACGTTACCCCACAAAATAAACCTCCCTTTTAACTACGTGGAGTGGCCTTAATAATTTCACCAATATAAGGACAGTTTTCTTCTGCACATGTTTACAACATATTCCTTTAGATAGTGCAGGGGTGCTATTTTTTTCCTCCTTCGCAGAACTAGAAAATACTTCACTGTTGTCTGAACTGAAAATGGAGCTTTGATGAACACAGCCAGAAACTATGCCCCTGTCTATGTAACACCAACAATCTTGGCTTCCTTGTGATCCATTATTTATGATTTTATTTTTCTTCCATTTCATAAAATTAAGCTCCATGGATGAGCCTGGATTATAAATGGACATTCCTCTCCTTCCTAGCGTCTACCCTCCCTACATGCCTGTTATTTGTCAGGTATGATCTGTTCAAGTTCAGAGAGACTCAAAGAAATAAATTGTCTAAAGGGAAAGGTGTGCTTTCTTTTTTACTCTGAGTTAAACCTATTTTTGCAACAAAAAATAATTTCTGTTTAATATCGTCCCCACTTGAGCTTTATTGTTTTATTCAGTTGCAACTATGATGCTCTCACCAAACAGCCATCACCCTGCCTTATAATCAAGTCCCTAGTACAGTGTCACTTGTGTTTTTCATTTCTAAAACTCCATCTTCAAAATCGCTACTGGAATCCTTTTGCTAGGAAACGCTTGAAAGAAATCCCACAGATGAACTGAAAGCTAAAAATGAAGTTGAAAGTATGACATCACCGTTGTCTTATGGCGCTGAAAATCTGAAGCTAAAGGCACTCACTGACCTGACAGACAGCTGGGGAGTTCATGTGCTAATCTCTCTGTAAGTCACTTCCTTTCTTTGTTCTCCGACTGGAACTCCAGGCAGAATAGTCACATCACTTTCTGCATGTTGGCTGACAGGCTCGCCACAGTTTTATGGAGAAGATAGACATTTGTTGTGTGTTTATCTTACTCTCCTTTTAATATTAGGGTGGGTAACCCTGAGGGGATTTCATTCCTCTTATTTGAATTGGATTCTCTCTTCTTACACACTTTCATATCTTCGAAGATTTCACAAATTATCACTTGTAGGATGTATGCAATACAACAAATCAAATGGATTAACAGATCAGTTTGGATAGATTTTTGATTTATTAATGCAATAGATAGTAATTATCTTAACACAGCAGAAACAAATTTGTACTTAATTTTATGAGTGTGTAAATTCGTGTACATGCACATTCCTTGGCATAGATGTAAAGGTCAGCAGACAACTTGTGGGAGCCTATACTTTTCTTCTACTATGTGGGTCCCAAAGATTAAACTCAGGTCATCTGTTGGGTTTGGCAGCAGGTGCCTTTATCTGATGGGTTATCTCACCAACCCCAGAAAAAAAAAGAAAAAGGTTTTGATTATTAAACTTATGTTTCTTTCAGGAAATCTGAAAGAAAAATCACACACTATTAAGCATTTGTCATCTAGCCACACGAATGCTTCACTCCTCTATCTAAGGCTAACAAAAGCTTTCAGTCAAAAATAAAAATAATAAAAAGCAGAGAAGTAGAAACATCTAAAGAAGTCTTGGTAGCAGAGGTAAAATCTGAAGACAGTAAAATTGTTAAACCAAAAATAGTTTGTAAACCTGGTAAACTATATCAGTTTATCTATGTATGATCTAAGTGGCTACTGGGCATAATTTACAATGCCTGCTTTCAATAGTTTATTGTTAGGATAATTGAGAAAATAGTTGTTCTAAATATGTTCTGTATGCTGGGATTCAGATGAAAACCCTGATTAAGCTGCTTTACCCATTATTTCTTGGGCTCAGAATTCTAGTTGTTATAAATCTGTCAAAACTCAACCAACTAGGAGCCAGCAAGCCACCACAAAGGTATGCTAGGAGCAGAGCCAGGTGCAGTATTCGGGAAGCAGCAGAGTTGAGATGAACAACAAGGCAAGGCTGTGCCGTGGCGCTGAAAGCAAGACCCTATAAGAAAATTAGAACCTAACGCAAATTCATTCCACTTATACAAGGACAAAGGTAAGAGGAAACTCTGTCTTGGGGATATGGTAAATAATAATGTTTGAATGAATTAACAGATACAGATGGATACAAATTAGGTCATGGGAACAGGAGATATTAGCCTTATGAGTTGGAACTAGAAAATGAAGAGTGTCAGAAATAAAGGTAAAGTGCTTCCCTCCAACTTCTTATACTAACCAGTACCCAAGGGAAAGATGGAGATCCTTGGGATGGACATGGCTCAGAACAGGAGGCTTCCACCTACAAGTCCTTCACAAGAGCACAGAATTCATAAGAGCACTGAGAACAATTCCAGTGAAGAACATCCAGTCCTCTGGCAAGAGAACTGTTTACATAGTGATCCAGTAAGCTTGGGGAAGGATTCTGTCAACATGCAGATCTTGAGAACAACTGGAATGGAGACAAGGTGAGATCAAGGTTATCACAAACTCCTGAAAACATGTCCACTCTAAATGTAACCAGGCATCTCTGAAATCTCTGCTTTTCTCAGATGTCTAAATGATCGAAAAGTGTTTTAAGACCACTACCATCACCTCAGCCACTACTTCAAGGTACTTCAGGGAATCCCTATGTGAGATTTAAGAAAAAAGAAAAACCAATCAGGTAGGACTTAGCACCTATCAGATGTTTATTTTATGCCTGGCCCAGGTCTACGTGACATAGTTAATCTCTAACACTCAGCCTTTTGTTTTGGGCACACCCATCTCTGGATGGCATGTCAGCATCTGCCCAGCTTTCCTTCCGGAGATAGAGCAGTCACAAATCCCAACAAATCTAAAAATCCTCATTTTCTGATATACTCAGAAGAATACTAAAGAAGTGATAAAATTCACCTCTGAATTCCAGATATGTTTTATAGAGTTGCAAAGAAGTATGCTGGCAAGAAGAAAACTAAGCAGTACCTACCTCAATATTAATTTTCTTTTTTGTCTCTTTTTACTGATACAGTCTTTCAAAGGGATAAAAGAGCTCCCCTTCTCCAGTTTCCATTTCAGATAGACTCATGTTTTGAAAATTTTGTCCTCTCCTTCAACCACAATGCCAAGGGGAAGCCCATGGCTTTTGTATGTCAAGCTCACAAAGACAGGCGTCCTGTAAAGTGAGGGCAGGGGGTGGTTTGAACTGAAAAGAAGTGGTAAATCAATTCCTGGGCTGGATTTTCTGTGTTAACCAAAGCCAGCTGGGATAAATCTCTAGTGCAAACAGAACTGCATTTCCGTATACCCAAGTCAAAGCCACCAGGACCTCTGAAGAAAGCTTGGTAACAAGGCTTGAGGCTGACCTCTGAAAAGATTTCTAACCAAGAGCACTGAGTCCTCCACTTTCTCACAGAGGAGTCATCTGAAAACAGAGGGCTCTTCTGAATAGACAACAGTGGGCAGAATCCAACCCTATAGATTAAGAAGCTCTTAGCCATTGAAAAAGCCCTGGAGTGAAGTAGATGATTACCAACCAAAGACATGCTGGAATAGTCTCTAAACCCTGGAGAACATAAACTATAACATTTACTTCGCTTAGAAACATAGGATTTCTCTTACACATAAGTGAAGTAAAGATATATCAATTTCTTTTCTTCAGTTTCTATTACATGGGGCTGAAGTTGAATCCAAAAGCAACACCCATATCCAGAACCATCACTTCCCTCTCAATTCTACAGTTTTGTTACTAGCCCAAGCTTAACCTCCTATATCTCATCTATGAGGATAAAGTCTCCCTATGAGACAGAAAAAATTACCTTCAAGTAGATTTTTGATGTGTCTAATATATCACTTAAATGAATAGATGTGAATTCATGAGTAGATATACCTACAGGGTTCACGCTCTTACAGTGGACCTTAAAAGAAATATAATGAAAATATAGATCTCCATACATATTGGTAATGGGGCCATCTTCAGGAGGTGAAGATAATCCCAAAACCTCAATGAAAAAGACAATAATTTGTGTAGAACAATAGACCCAACTTTTGTATCTCCACACTATCCCAAAATTTAATGTTTTATTAATATTACTAGTATTGCCTATGATGTCTTTAGATCATATTCATCTTCCCATTCATCCCCTGACTAATCCCACATCCACTCCCCACACCAATCCCAGCTTTGTGTCCTCTTTTTTAATAACCCACTGAGTCTAAATTGTGCTGCTCTTATGTTCTGCTCATGGGAGTAGAGCCCTCTGCTGGAATGTGCTTGGCCAACTAGAGAACCACACCATTAAAGAATAATGATTCTCCCTCCCCCAAAGCAATCAACTGTCAACAGTTCCTCAGCTGAGGGTAGAGCCTCATGAAAGCCTTCCCTCCATGGTAGAATGCTGACTGTCTTGATCCAAGGCAGGTCTTGTGTAGACTTCATGGATATAGGAGTCCTGGCATGTCTAGAAGACAGTTTTTCATTATGATCCTCCCCAATCTCAGGCTCTTACAATTTTACCAAATCCTTTTGGGCGATGCTCCCTGTGCCTTAAATGACTGGTTTATGACTGAGTACTTCATACTACTCTCTGCACTTTGACCAGTGATAGGTTTCCAAATTTTCATGTTGAAGTCTTTGCCCTTAACATAATGGTGTTAGAATTTTAAGAGTTAAGATCCTTCATGGATGGTATTTACATCTTGATAAAAGACATCACAATACAATATCTTGCCCTTCTGCAGTGGAAAACACAGTGAGAAGATTGTTATCTACAAGCAAGCAGGGCTTTACCAGACACCAAATCTGCTGATACTTTTATCTTGTATTTCTCAGTCCCTGGAACTGTTAGAAATAAATTTCTGTTGTAATAAGCCACTCAGCTTATCACAGTTTCTTGTAATTACATAAGCAGATTAAGACATTAATTCATATAACTATCAGTAGGATCATCAAGAGGCTCTGTCCTGTGTAATGATTCGAGAATGTGGTCTCCTATCTAGTGTTACTATGTTTGAAGATTTCATCCTCCTCTACATTAAACCAGTGATGAGGACTGGAAGAATTGCATGTAAGATCCCATGGACCATGACTTAAAGGTCATATGTAGCATTTATCTTCATTCCTGTTTGAATTGAGGAATATAAAATCAACAACATCTCTTTCATATTAAAAATAAGTCTGAGAAATGTGGACTCAAGAATTAGTGGAAATTCATTTAGGAGATGCCTATCCCATCTCATGTACCAGGATGTGGAATCAAAACTCTTTCCCCCTGCCTCATCATTGCTCATTTAGAAAATCAAAGGAGACAATAATAAACACTGACTACTTTCCAGCAGTCCAAAAAAATCAGTATCTTAATTCTTTCTGTGAAATTTAACTACTAGAAATGTTTTGGTGGATCAGTTCCTATCTTCATAATCATAAAGAACTGAGTTGGTTTTTGATTGAAATGACCAAGTAATTCGAGACCCTGGAAATTTTGGCTCCCAAGAATGGTATAAATACTGCCTTGCTCCATAGTTTTTGCTAATGTACTAAGAGATTGGCACTTGAACTCAGAGCCTCTCCAAGTTGAAGTCATTGTTTTGGATCTTGGAGAGGTTGTTCTAAGAAGCCAAGCCAGGTATCTGAAGGCTCCTTGGATCAATGCACATACCCTGAAGGTGGAAGTGCCCTCATCAAGAATGCTATGAAGTCTCCTATCCAAGTACTAACCAGGCCCAACCCTGCTTAGCTTCCGGGACCTGTTCTTAGCACCTGAGCTGGCTGTTTGGAGCCTGGGGCCTATGCAGGGACACTTTGCTCAGCCTGGGTGAAGGGAGGAGGGGACCGGAACTGACTCTACTGAATCTACTAAACTGAGCCAAATACTCAGGGGAGTCCTTGCCCTGGAGGAGATGGGAATGGGGAGAGGGTTGGGGAAGAGAAGGGGAGCAGGAGGAGGGAGGACAAGGGAATCCGTGCCTGATATGTAAAATTAAATAAAATTATAAAATTTAAAAAAAGAATGCTATGAAGTCTTTTCCTTTTCTGCCTGCCTTTCCTTTCTTTAGAAACCTGAGAAGAGGCTCTCCAAGGTCACAGAGATAACTACCTAACAAAACTTAAGCATGGTACTTTTAGAGATAGGCACAAGTATTTAAGTCTTTATAAAATGGACACAAATTTCAATGGTATGAGTTTAAAAGATTATTTCCCAATGTGAAATCCCAGTGTTCTGTATAAAACAGGATTTTTTAATCTTTATGTTATTTCTATAATAGGGTGAGCATAAAGATGACTATGAAGAAAAAGTATTAAATCCTCCAAGTCTATACCTTCTTCACCCCAGTTAAAATCTATGTACTCCTAAACAAGAAGCCAAGTGATTCATTTCAAAATATCCTAAAGGATACCATGCTCTGTCTCCATTCAGTGTAGGAGATTAGAGAGAGGTTATCAGGAGGCAGCTATCTTTTTCTTAACCTCTCTACAGAAGAGAAAGTATTATCCTTTTCCTACAAAGGACTGTTACAAGAAACTCTGTCATAACGTTTGAGGGGTTTCTAGTTATCTTTTCCTATATAACAATCACAAAATTTAGTGACTCAAAATAACCATATCAATAGTTCTGTTGGTTCATAGGTTCAGCTGAATGATATTATTATTTGGTGTTTTATCCAATAAAAATATTAGACTTTGAGACCTTGTTTACCCAAAGCAATCTACAGATTCAGTGTAATCCCTATCAAGATTCCAATACAATTCTTTTTTTTTTTTTTTTGCATTTTACATACCAACCACAGTTCCCCCTCCCTCACCTCCTGTCATTCCCCTCTCCCCACTCCACCTCCCATCCACTTCTCCAAGAGGGTAAGGCCTCCCATGAGAAGTCAACAAAGTCTGGCACATCAAGTTGAGGCAGGCCCAAGCCCCTCCCCCCTGCATCAAGGCTGAGCAAGGTATCCCACCATAGGGAGTGGGCTCCAAAAAGCCAGTTCATGCACCAGGGATAAATCCAAGTCCCACTGTCAAGGGCTCCACAAACAGACCAAGCCACACAACTGTCACCTACATTCAGAGGGCCTGATTTGGTCCCCTGAAAGTTCCCCATCCATCCATCCAGAGTCCTTGAGCTCCCACTATCTCAGTTCAACTGTCTCTGCCAACACAATTCTTTACAGACCTTGCAAGGACAATTATCAATTTCATATGGAAAAACAAAAATATCCAGGATAGCTAAAACAATCTTAAACAATAAAAGGATACTTGGAGGTCTCACCATTCCCAATTTCAAGTTGTACTACAGAGCAATCATAGTACAATCCACATAGTATTTGGCATAAAAACAGACACGTTGATCAATGGAATCAAACTGAAGACTTAGACAAAACTCCACAAGCATATGGACACCTGAATTTTTATAAAGAAGCCAGAAATATACACTGGTTAAAAACAAAGCATCTTCAACACATGGTGCTGGTCAAACTGGAGCTCTGCATGTAGAAGAAGGCAAATAGATCCATACTTATCACCCTGAACAAAACCCAAGTCCAAGTGAATCAAAGGCCTCAACATAAAGCTGGAATCACTGAACCTGAGAGAAGGGAAAGTGGGGAACAGTACTGAACACATCGACACAGGATAGAACTTCCTGAACAGAACACCAATAGCACAGGCACTAAGATCAACATTTAATAAATGGGACCTCATGAAACTGAAACGCTCCTATAAGGCAAAGGACACCATCAACAGAGCAAAATGGAAACTTACATAAAGGGAAAAGATTTTTACAAATTCCACATCCAAAAGAGGAATAATATACAAAGCATATCAAGAATTCAAGAAACTAGATATCAAAAATCCAAATAATCTAATTAAAAATGGAGTGCAGAGCTGAAATTCTCAATAGAAGGAACTTAAATGGCTGAGAAACACTTAAAGAAATGTTCAATATCCTTAGCCATCAGGGAAATGCAAATCAAAACAACACTGAGATACCATCTTACACCTGTCAGAATGGTTGAGATCAAGAACACAAATGACAGCTCATGCGACTAGGATGTAGAGCAAGGGGACACTCTTCTGTTGATGGTGGGAGTGCAAACTATTACAGCCACTATAGAAATCAGTATTGGAGTTCCTTAGAACATTAATAATTGACCTACCTTAGACCCAGCTATACCACCCTTGTGTACATACCCAAAGGGCACTCCAACCTACAGCACACTTGCTCAACCATGTTCATTGTGGCTTCATTTATGAAAGCCAGAAACTAGAAACAACCTAGATGTCCCTCAACAGAAGAGTGGATAAAGAAGTTATGGTATATTTACACAATGGAGTATTACTCAGTTATTAAAAACAATGACATCATGAAATTTAGAGGCAAATGGATACAACTAGGAAAAAATTTTACCTGAATAAGGTAACACCCACAAATTCATTAGATGTAAAGCTTGTGCCTACATGGAACCTTCACTCTACATTCAAGTCTCTTTGGTGAGGGAAGGTATTCTGCAGGCTACCAGAAGAGAAATGTGGACACCAGCCACAATGCCTTTGACCTCCTATCTGTTCTGCCTGCAAAATATGTTAGGGTAATGGTGGCACAGAACTTGTGGGAGTAGTCCACCAATGTCTGATTTGACCTTAGGGTCACTCCACAAGAAGAAGACCACACCCAACACTGCTTGGGGAACCAGAAACTAGATAGCCCAGAGACATAGGGTAAAACCAAACACTGCTGATCTAGAAAATATATGTATATCAATAAATGATTCCTAATGATATTCTGCTATACTGATAGATCAGTGCCTTATCCAGTCACCATCAGGGAGACTTCCTCCATCAGCAGATGGGAATAGATGCAGAGACCCACAGTCAGATATTACATGGAGAGAGTCTAAATGAGAAGTCTCCATCAAATCCCTCCTCTCAGAGGAGAAGACATAAAGAGTGTAAGAGCCAAATGGGATGGAGGACACCAGCACAAGGCTATCTGAATCAACTAAGTAAGTTGCGTATGAGCTTACAGATACTGGAGCAGCAAGCACAGGGCCTGCGTGGTTCTACACCAGGCCCTGTATATATATTATAAGCTATTAGCTTAGTATTTTTATTTGACACCTGACTGCAAGAATGAGTGGCTGTCTGACTTTTGTGCCTGCTCTTGGGACTCTTCTCCTCCTGTTGGGGTTGCCATGTCCAACTGCAATACGATAGTTTTTGCTTCATCTTATTATATTTTATATTGTCGTGTTTGGTTGTTATCTCTTAGAAGCCTGCTCTTCTCTAGTGAGAGACATAAAGTGACCTTGGAGGGGAGGAGAGGTGGGGAAGAACTGGAAGTAGTAGAAGAACAGTGGCTTAGGTAGGGTTTCTATTGCTGTGAAGAGACACTACGACCATGGCAACTCCTATAAAGGAAAACATTTCAGTGGGAATAGCTTAGAGTTTCAGAGGTTTAGTACATTTTCATGACAGGAAATAGCAGCATATAGGCAGACATGGTGCTGAGAGCTCTATATCTGCAGATAGCAGAAGGAATCTGTGTCTCACTGGCCAGACTTGAGCTTATAAGACCTCAAAGCCTCCCTCCACATTTCCTCCAACAAGGCCACACCTATTCCACCAGGCCACACCTCCTAATGCCACTCCCTATTGACCAAGCATTTAAACACATGGGAACCATACATATTTAAACCACCACATTCCACTCCCTGGCCCCATAAGATTGTAGCCATCATATAATGCAAAACGCATTTAATCCAATTTCAAGAGTCCCCATAGCCTCTCACAGTCTCAATAATGTTTGAAAGTCCAAAGTTCAAAGTCTCTTCTGAGATTCATGCTACCTCTTAACTGTAATCACGTGTAAAAATCAAAATTCAAAAGCGTAACACGTACCTCTAACATGTAATGGCACAGGATATACATTACCATTCCAAAATGGAGGAAAGGGAGGATACTGAGGAAATATTAGACAAAACCAGCTGGGTAAATCCAAACTAAGAATCATCTTGATCTGTAGACCAGGATAATCTCAAATTCAGAGATCTGCCTGCCTCTGCCTCTGGAGTGCTGGGATTAAAGGTGTGCACCACCACACCTGGCTCCAAGCTTTTCTTCAATTCCTTTTCATAAGTTGGAAGCTTAGTTGGGTAGGGTCTTGCCCTGAGGTCACCACTCCCTTTATTCTATTTAACATTCAGTTCTTCTTTAATCTGTTTGACTCCTTGAACATAGGATTTAGCTCCCTTCCACTTCTTGGTACCCATTTTCTCTTCAATCTGTACATTTTGTATTTTTATTTGCTCACTTGCTCCTTTTCATTATAAATCTTCATTAGTGTTAACACTAATAATCCCACCACAGAATCTATATAGCTGTTTTGAGAATTCCTCTGCCAAAAGAGTTAATCCAGCCGGCTGGTGATGGCACATGCCTTTAATCCCAGCACTTGGGAGGCAAGTAAATCTCTATGAGTTTGAGGCCAGCATGGTCTACAGAGCAAGTTCCAGGAAAAGGCACAAAGCCACACAGAGAAACCCTGTCTCAGGAAAAAAAAAAAAAAGTTAATCCAAATCTCTTAACTTTAGCCTTAGGCAGACTCTTCAGACAAGGGTGAAAAGGAGCTTCATTTTTCGCCAGAATATCACCTTTAGGCAAAATTCTTCACCCTCTGAAACCTCTTAAGCCAGGCCCCCACAATTCAAAATAACCACAGCACCACTGTCTTCTATGCCCCAACTAGTATGGCCCATTAAGCCCTAGTTAAAGCATTAAACTGCTTTTCAAATACAAACTCCCAAAGTCCACATTCCTCCAAACAAAAGCATGGGTGGGCCTATCACAGCCACTGTTGCAAGAATACTAAATGGTCTTATAATAAAAACCTGGAGCCAGGTATCAGGGTACAAGCTGAAAGATCAGGGAAGCAGATGCCATAAACCACAGCCATGACTTCTTACCTCACCAACTCCTCAGCCTGAAAGAGTTTCTCTTTCCTCCAGCTTTCTCTCAATCTTACTAGTGCTGGTATTAAAGGTGTGTGATACCACTGCCTGGATCTGTTTCTCCTTTAGACTGAATTAAGCTCCTGTAGCTCAGTGTGGCCTTGAACTCCCAGAAATCTCTGCCTCTGCCTCCCGAGTGCTAATTTTAAAGGTGTATACTGCCTGACCTCCATGGCTAACTGTGACTGATTCTGTCCTCTGATATTCAGGCAAGTCGTTTCTTAGATTACAAACAACGTATTACCACAAGTCACACTCCAGTTCCTGATACGAACTTCTGTCTTAGTTAGGGTTTCTTTGCTGTAAAGAGACACAGTGACCACAACAACTCTATTTGTAAAGGAAAACATTTAATTGGGTGGCTTAGAGTTTCAGAGGTTAGTCCATTATCATCAAAGTGGGTCATGGTGCTGGAGAAGAAGCTGAAAATTCTATTATCTTAATCTGCAGGCAGCAGAAAGAATCTGTGTCCCACTGATCATACTTCAGCTTTAAGACTTCAAAGCCCACCTCCACAGTGATAAATTTCCTCCAAAAAGGCCACACCTACTCCAGACAACCACACTTCCTAATACTGCCATTCCCTGTGAGCAAAGCATGCAAATGCATGAGTCTATGGAGGCTGTTCCTATTCAAAATACCAGAGATAGTAAACTATGATCAGAATACAGTGAATGAGAAAGTAATCAATTTTCCATAAAAATACAATTTAGACTCAATTCTTAAACTAGAGATAATTCTACTGCCAAAAACTACATGAAAATATGTAGTGCTTTGGGTTCTAGAAATACCAATTTCATCCTGTGAATACAGCTGTGTAATTATAAAAAAAAAAAACCCTTCCCTTCACAAATCTGTCAGATTCCTAAAAGCAAGGCTCAAGTCTGATTTGCTCACTGCAAATTTTTCTCTAGTACCCAACATAGTGCTTGTCAGAGAGAAGAGGTTCAGTATCTATTCAATCAATGAATGGTTTGTTAGATTGATAAGTCAATGAAATAGAATTCTAAGATCAAAGAGACTTTTCAGATGATAGTTAGCTCAATCTTGATTTCCATATCAGGGTTCTGAATTTCATAGATATTAAAGAACATTTGTAGCATGAATCTTAAAAGTTCTTATTAATAAAATCAAACCTGGAGCCAGGTATTGGGGTGAATCCTGGAAGATCAGAGATGCAGAACAAACCACAGCCTCGCCTCACCAACTCCTCAGCTGATCCTGTTTCCTCAGACTGGAAAGCCTCTGAGTCCTCATCCAAATGGCTCTCAGCTGAACTGCTACTCAAAAGCCTAAAAGCTTAACCAGCTCTGATTCCTGGTCTTCATGCCTTATATACCTTTCTGCTTTCTGGGATTAAAGACGTGAATCACCATGCCTGGCTATTTCCAGCGTGGCCTTGAACTCACAGAGATCCATGCCTCCAGAAGGCTAGGATTAAAGGTGTGAGTGCCACCATTTTCTAGCCTCTGTATCTAATGGCTGTTCTGTCCTCTGACCCCAGATAAATTTATTAAGGGTGCACAATATTTTGGGGAACACAATACCACCAGAAACCTCCCCACTATGCTAGTGGATGTCAGTAGCAAACATGACTCAGGGAATTTCCTGCCTTACTGTTGTACAACTTAAGAACACTGATAACCTGATGAACTGAATCTGTTTCCAGGATCACATCAACAATACTTACTTGTTTTTTGCCTTCTCCACTCAAAGTCATGTAATTTAACTAACTTACATAAAGAGATTTATAAGTTGATCAAAATTTCCACAAAAAACTAACTTTGTATAGAAAAAAGGAATTAGAATAGAAGGGAGAGAGATAATTTTCTCACCTGGTTCAGTGATCAGTGTGTGTGTGTGTGTGTGTGTGTGTGTGTGTGTGTGTGTGTTCCATGCACATCTATGAATAAAATCTTTACCTATTTATTCACTCAACAATATTACTGAATATTTATTGCATGACAGGAACATTTCCAAATATCAAGGAACAATAAAAATAAGGGGAAAAAAACTTCTTCATAACATTATTACATTTCATGTGAGGGACAAGAGACTTTCTGGCAATAATGAGTAGTTGAATATAAAGGCTGCATGGAGTTAATTTGTGGGAAAGAATCTCCTTGGAAATGAGGAGTAAGGTGACTCTTGAGAGACTCTAAACCAGAAGCTTATGATGCTAAGCCCAAGAAAATATTATTCTAGTTGACTGGTATAGTCAGAAGATTTCCTGTGTCCCGCCTGGCCCACAATTGGGAAAAAATCTCTCAACCACAGTCCCACAGTCCCACAGATTATTCTGAAAATAATCACTCAGAAGCTTACATTAATTATAACTGCTTGGCCATTAGCTCAGGCTTATTACTGACTAGCTCTTACACTTAAATTAACCCATAATTCTTATTTTTGTTTAGCCACATGTCTTGATACCTATTCTCAGTTCTACCTTGTCATTTTGCTTCCTCTGTGTCTGGTTGGCAACTCCTGACTCAGCCCTTCCTCTTCCCAGAATTCTCCTCATCTACTTGCACTGTCTATACTTCCTGCCTGGCTACTGACCAATCAGAATTTTATTTATCAACCAATCAGAGCAACACATATTCACAGCATATAGAATGATATTCCACAGCAGACAGGAACAGCAAATTCAAAAGAAGTGGTGTGCTAAGACTTGGGGAAAGTGAAGGAACAGAACACTGTAATAATAATAAACTATTAAAGTGCATGGCATGTTTGGAAACAAGTAATTCTGATGTGATCCATGCATCCATGAGATCAGGATGAAAACCAAGGCTTGGGTCTGGGAAATGATATTTGATAGTCTAGACTAGATTATTCAGATATTGAGAAATCAGAAATCAAGAAATGTGTTAGAATGGATGACTGCAGAGAATAGATTTAAACATAAAGAGGGAAGGAGGTTTGGACGAAAGGCACTGCAGTGTTATAGTTAATACCGTATATTACTTTGGATATGAAAAGGAAGGAAGAACATATCAGAAATAGAATCCTAATGAGTGTAGTGGTCAATCAGAGACAGGAATTGAGAGAAGGGCCAAATCAGAAAACATGGTTTCCCGATGCAATGAAGAAGAACAAGGTACCAAAGGTAGACATGGGGAGGAGCAGTGAGCAAGGGTGAGAGAAGAGCTTAGCTGGGGCTGCAATTAGAAGATAGTTGAGGTTCGCAAGGTGGTAAAACACATGTACATGTATGGCGAGTTTTAGATTGGCTTTTCCTATCAGAGGCTGGATAGTGCTACTTAATAGGGCTAGAAAGGTGCTAAAATACTAGCTGCCTGATCCCAGAAACTAGAAACTTCAGAACAAGAGGGGAAAAGACATCGCCAAGTCTAAACATTTTCATGCCTAGAAGCCCCTGGCCTCATTACTACGAGTCCGTGTTCCCACATAAAGAACCTAAAATTCAATTGTCTACAAGTGTCAACAGCAGGAAAGTAATATACTCTTAAGGAAGAGAAAACATGCACACCTGTATAAGGTTCTCTGTTCTTTATTTTTCACTCTACCCAGATCCCCAAACTATGGAATGGCATCACTCATGTGGGCAGGTCTTTTTTTCTAGTCAATTTGTTTCTGGAAATACTCTCAAAGATATGGCCAGAAGTATGCTTTACCAATTTTCTAAGTGTCAACTCAGTTGAGTTGACAACTAAACTCAACTGTCATTGTTGGGCACATCTGCCACATAGTCAGAAAGTGCAAAATGGCCGAATACTAGGAGGTAAAGATTAGTTGCAAGGGTTGACAACACATCTCTTTATGTCACGGGCATCTGATAAGAGCTGAGTCATAGAGGTGAATGAAGCTACTGACAAGGTGAAGGGGACTTTAACAAAGAGTTGAATGAAAGAAGCTGAGGAATTCAAGTAGAAGTGCACCTTGAGAAATGCTTGTATTTAAGGGGTAAGAAAAAAATAGTCAATAAAGGAAACAAAAGACAAGTGAAAGAAGTAGAAGAGATTAGCCAGGAGTCAGCAGTGGCTGGGAGGTGCAGGAGAAGGAGTCAAGAATGTGCAAACTACTGTCATGAGGAGAGGAGGCTGTGCAGGAGTTATGCTCTGTGGATTGAGGACAGTGCTGTTCTAAAACAGAGTATAAATTGTGCAGATCAAAATGCAATATTTTCTGCTCAATAAAATCTTCCCAGCTGTCAAATATTAGTACATTAAAAACTTAATAGAACACTGCTTCACAGTTAGAGGCATTCTTTTACCTCCCAGAGTTCATGCAAAGTATACATGGATCATCTAGCAATTTAATAAATCACTGTACTTTTCAGTTTAGCCATAATAAAATATACTGGAAGAGTTATTCAAGCCATGAGAATTATAAAAAACTATTCTGTGTGGAATTCAGTTTTTAAGGAAATAAGTAAGAGAGTAGTCAGTTTAAAATAGGGCATTTGGGACAAAATAGGAAATGGCATACGTGGTTTAAGTATTGCTAATGTAAATTAGTGTTATTTAGTTTTCAGCCATTGTTTCTTAAGTAGATAATCATCAGTGGGAGAGCTTTATTACAGATTGAACTAAGTCCAATCAAAATTAATTCATATGTGTGTCCTTTTTGTCTATGCTATATAATTACCAAATTGATAGACTATGGTGCACAGAACATTATCATCAATTCAAACCATGGTTTTCAAAACATATCCATTTTCTTAAAAACTCTCTTACATCAATCATCTCAAAGGATCTCTGCTAATGTCATTACAGAGAAATAGAACATGAAGTCTGCTCTGCAGCTAGTTTGCTATTATTTTTCACAAGACAAAATATGAATTGAGGATTTAGAGAAAATAATTAGGTGAGATGAAGAAAGAAAACATCAAAATATGAAAATCTAATAAAACACCCAAATCCCAACAGTCCACAATATGTCTAACAAAGCAAAGGACAGAGAACTAAATAATTGCATTCCTCCATTTAAGACCTTGAATTTAAGTTGAATAGCCATATCTCTGTGGTTGTTTTGCTACATTTCTTCTATTACATCAGAGCTTGTTACTATTTCAGGTTATCCACACTGTATTTTTGGCATAAATAGTGTTTTCTAGCTTTATAAAAAAATAAATGTTAGTAATTCTCAGTAACTCTATTGATTACCTGCCCAATAACATGCCTTCTTATATTCCATATTTCCTCCTAGAACCCTAACTTACCCAGATTTTTGCCCTAACTTCTACACTATGGAAACCCTATATTAGACTAATCCAATCTTAGATATGTCATTGCCCACCAAAAGGTATATAAGTCCCTGTTTGTCCCATGGCCAAAGCTGAACTAATCAGATCAACAAAGAGGCTTATATTGGGTCTCCCTCACTCCTCCTACACATGAACAGGAAAGCATGAAGTCCCTCTTGTCACAAAGAGCCATCTTGTCTAAATAAGATGAATTTGTCTTATGATAAAGAATAGCAGAAAAATATATAAAATGCCTGAATTCTTGATGAATCTGTAGAGGTGATCTTCAAAATACCTGAATCACATCCCTTTAAATGCCATAAATGAAAGGAGATAATATTCTCCAATGTGTAAGGCCATTTGAGTGGGAATCACTATTACAGGCTCTTGAGTGATAGCATAACTCACCTCCTCTTTAAAATGGCATTATTTGCTTTACTCTTTTCTCCCAGTTTGAAGATGCATATTTCTAGCATGTTTGAGAAGTTAGAAACCCATTAAGGACAACCTAATCAAAATAATTAAAACTTCCTGGGCAAGGATACATGATTTATTTTCGGTTACAGCATGCCCTCATGGTGCTAGCTACGTGTTTTGAGATTCAGCATGCATAAGTGCAAAAACCTTCTCTGTTTTCTCACAGTCCTCTGGTATTCCCTCATACAGTCACTATAGCTACTTCCCACCTGTATTATCCTCTGCTGAGTCTCCTGCTCATGTCTCTAAAACAAATACTTGCCACAGAAAACAGAAGAACTTTCCTAAAATCAAATTAATGCTGAATATTTGAGTGTCTTCCATCAAACTTGGAAGAAAGCCCAAGCTTCTGCCAAAAGTGTCACCCTGCCATACACCCTAACATTGACCAAAATTCTCCTTGTCTCATTCTAATGGTATGCAATCTCTTTTCTCTTCCTGGGGGTATGAGCTCATATTTTAAGGTCTTCACTGTCTTCTGAAAGGCACATCCCCTTAACTTTTACGTGGTTTATATCTTTGAATTCAGATCTTACTTCAAATTCAACTTTTTCATATGGGCCTTCTTAAATCACCTATACTCAAACAGATCCTCAGCCAGCTAATCTCACATCTGCATGTCCTTTTTTGTTCAACTGTCCAAATAAATGAAAGTGCCCCTGTTTCTGAAGGTATCTTAGGCTCCTGATAAGTATATTTCTCGGCACCTCTTTGCTCATACTCTAAAGACTTTAAAAATCCCACATGTTGCTGCAATGGGTCTAATGCATCTGCTAATTGGAGAATTTGGCCATTTTAAAAGAGACTAATTTTGGAGCAAGTAGGTTCATTATCTGACCCCACACTCAGAGAAATATTTATGTCTCTTAATTTCTTTCATAGTTTTCTCCAGAATCTTTTTCTATGCTCATTCATTCATTTTGGAAGGAAAGGGGACTCAAGTTTGACTTCAGATAAACAAGGACCTTTTGGTGATAGGATGTTCCCAAAAGAGAAAGATTAGTAAAGCTATTTTTTGCCAGCATCCCAAGTCAAGAAAGGTATGCAGATCATTCTGAGCAGAGGCTTTCTTAAGCACTACTTATGTGCCCAAGTCTCTGCATGTAGAACAAACACAGCATACACAGTGTGACATGCTTCTGTCAGAATTCCTTACTGACCAAACAAAACACAGGCTATTGGATCAGGTTTCTTTAATTAGTAAAGAAAATCCACTTATTATACACTGTGTTAATACAAATGCTGAATTTTAGAAAAGTTGTCCAGTACATTATATCCACTTGTCAGATAAGCTGTTCTTCACAACATGATTAATATAAATATTGGCCAGCCTAGGATTATTTATGCCATGGATATCAAATGCTAAACATTTAAGCCAGTTTTGACCTGTGTACTTATCTCTGTTTTGCAAAGTATAAGAGATGTGCACTCACTGACATCCTTGTCTTCTCTCAGCACCCAACTCATGCATAAATGTCCATATTTAGCTTGCAGCGAATGTTTACCTAGAAGATAAATTATTTTGAATTTAAACATTTTCCTCCACCAAAGTAAAAAAGTTCAAGAGGAAAAGTTACATGTGTTTTCAAGTTGTGCTTTGTAGCCATACCACAGAGAAATCTCTTCCTCCTTTATCTTTTTCTTCTTTCTACTCTTGAAGAATGATTAATTACTTATCATTCTTCTATTTTTCTCTTCTGTTTTTCACCAATTTTATGAGTATAATAAAATGTCTTGATTTGGAATTTGTTTTTGAAAAACCAAACTTGGGATTCAAAATATGAACAAATGAGAGAGAGCTGTGTGGTCAGCTGCATGAGGCAATTGATTGTGGCCATGATTATGTATAAATGCATAAAAATTGCCAGTGGTTAGGAAGAGTGAATTTGACTCTAAGTGGTTTTTAGAATAATCCATTTAAATTCATCAAGGATGATGGGAGATAAATACATTTGCTTGTCCATGTCCATTCCAATTAAAAAAAAAAATCTCAGGAGGCAGGAAGTAGCTCAGGCCAATGAAAAGAACATTGGAAATTTGAAAGTCAGACAAATCAGACAAATATTAGCTCAGGAATTTTTACCATCCAGTGATTTCTGCCAGGTTGCTTAATTCACCCTGGTTCTTGAATTAGAGATGCAAGTTCTGACTCATGGTAAACCCAATAAGAATTGGCTCTACTTATAACTCCTAGTACAGGAAGCTCCAGTCATACAATAATGAATCCTCAGTGGATGTTTTTGGAATAAAATTAGATTGAATACTATGCCCATACTCTAAAGCATGAGCTTCTATAGAAGGAACTATTACAACTAGCAGAACTTTTTGCCAATTTTAGATTCTTCTAAACTTGAGAGTGCTTCTAATTTCTCAACTACATTTCTGCTATCCTGCTCTTCACTCCTGGGGATGGTGGGATGTAGTTAGAGTTTTCCTGCCTGGCCCAGTCAGGACAAATCTCTCTTACCCACCAGTCCCACAGTTGCTCAGACCCAACCAAGAAAGCACACAGAAACTTATGTTGTTTACAAACTGTATGGCTGTGGCAGGCTTCTTGTTATCTACTTTTTCTATCTTAAATTAACCCATTTCTGCTTATCTATACTTTGCCACATGGCTTGTGGCTTACCAGTGTCTTTACATGTTGCTTCTCATGGCGGCGGCCGGCGGTGTCTCCCCAGCCTTCTACTTCCCAGAATTCTCTTCTCTCTTGTCCCACCTATACTTCCTGCCTGGCCACTGGCCAATCAGAACTTTATTTACACAGAGCGATATCCACAGCACTTCCCCTTTTCTTTTTTTTTAAGGAAGGTTTTAACTTTTACATAGTACAATTACATATAACAAAACAATTATCAAACAAGAATTACAGTTACAATATTAAAGAAGATATCCTATCTATCTTATATTTATGAGCCTAAGGTTTTATATCTAACTTATCTTTTATCATAACTGAGGAAATTGTAACTATCTAGTCTTCAACCACATCAAAGACCTCAGAAGGATATAATATTACCTGAGAACCAGGAGAAGGATGCAAGCAACTTTCGGGAGTCTTGCAGGGTAGACAGAGACAGCTGGCAGCCTGGACAGTCACCTAATATTCCTTTGTAAAGTTGGGCATTTCTCTTTAGCCCACAGGGCTAGAGTCTCTCGGTCACTTCTCTCAGTGTCCTGTAGAATGTCTGGCAGTTTCCTCTGCAAAACAGGAACCTGAAGGACCATTTTGTCAATCAAAGTTTAGAGGTCACCTTTCTATGGATCCTGCACATCCAGTCAATCAAGCAGTCCAGGCAAGAACAGTTTCTTGCCCAAATGGCTATTTTTACCAAGGTGAAGATAAACTCCATATGAAGTGTCTTTAATGCCCATCCTCCTCTCTGAAGTAAATCGGTGCTGCCGGGAGCAGACATGTCTCACTGTCCAGAAAGTCTAAATTTTAAAAATATTTTAAATGCCATATTCTGTAGACCTTTGAAATGTTTGAAGATTACCTGTCTATCTGAAATATCTCTGTGTATACATAGAAGACTTAACTAACATGGCTATGAGTATGATTATTATAGATGACCAGTTATTAATCTAATTTTAATTATCCATTACAATTTTAAATGAGCTGTACAAACATAATACCTTAAACAAAAGTAGAAATATACACACAGTATAACAAAATTAACTTTAAGTTTGTATCAATAGACTAAAATCTATACCAATGTAAAACATTTTAAATGAGTTGTTGCTCTTTACAAGTAAGTTCATTAATCTACCCTTTCATCCTATGATATCTATATCATATCCCCTTTTTATCTTTAGAAAGAGATTGCATTTATAATCAACCTGTTTTAAATAAAATATTGGTTTTTTTCTGTCCCACACCAGAGGACTCTTCTGATTTGGGACACAAGAATCTCTTAACCTTTTCTTTTAGCAATATGTCTGGGTTTAGAGAAGGAGTGAGCCAATTCCATCTCCAAAGCCAGCTTGATAATTTTGGGAATGTGGGCGTAGTTTTTCTTACTACTTCCTGCTGGAGAGGGGTGCTGTATCTTATGGGGACATAAAGAAAATTTTGGGATGATGGAGTAGTCCATTAGGGTGAACCTCTGAGCCAGTTGCCTTGAAACCATTTTGGATGTCAGATCATCTGGGCCATGGTGTCATCGGAGACCTTTCAGGTGGTCTTGGCTGATCAAACCTGATGTATCTTAATCTGGAACAAATCCACAGCCTCTGGATTTCTGTGGAAACAAAAGCAGAGACTCTTTTCCAAAGCAACATGTCCTTATATCCAAATTTTGAAGTCAAGGTACCTTTAAAATTTGCATACTTGTTTAACTCAACAGCTTTTATGATCAAATCTTTTTCTGCCGTTAAAAATCCCAAAGACAACACAAACCAGATTCTCTGTGTAATATCCATCTTTGTAAGACTGAAACGCTGCTGTGGCTGCTGGCTCTGCCCACCCCTGCTTTCCAACATGGCAGCAGTACAGTTTACTGCCAGCTCTGGGTCTGGAGCCATGTATATCATCAACTATCAGAAGCAGTTCTATTAAAGCAGCGCATAGCCCAGAAACCTTTTTTTTTTTTTTTTTTTAACTAGCAAAGGCTAAATCCACCACACAGCAGAGTAAAGTGTCGCTTATAGATTCCTCATTCCCGCCACACTGCAGGTCAGACACACAGGCCAGGAACCTGCCATAGTAGCTTAAACCGGCAGGCAGCCGCTAACTTGAGAGATACAACTAGGAAGCTGTTTTTAGCTCCGTTTAGAATCTTTTTTCTCAGATTTTAGGTGGAAACTCTTGCCAACACGTTGGACGCCATTTGTAGTTTGAATTTTCCTGCCTGGCCCAGTCAGGACAAATCTCTCTTACCCACCAGTCCCACAGTCGCTCAGATCCAACCAAGAAAGCACACAGAAACTTACATTGTTTACAAACAGTATGGCTGTGGCAGGCTTCTTGTTATCTACTTTTTCTATCTTAAATTAACCCATTTCTGCTTATCTATACTTTGCCACATGGCTTGTGGCTTACCAGTGTCTTTACATGTTGCTTCTCATGGCGGCGGCCGGCGGTGTCTCCCCAGCCTTCTACTTCCCAGAATTCTCTTCTCTCTTGTCCCGCCTATACTTCCTGCCTGGCCACTGGCCAATCAGAACTTTATTTACACAGAGCGATATCCACAGCAGTGGGATAGTGATACATGCCTGAAGTCTGCTTAAATGTATCAAAGGAAAGACTTTATATTCAATCTAAGTGTAGTCAGAAAGACTAAGGCAATGTCAGCATTGTGGGAAAGTGGATGGGGTTTAGAAAATCAAGCTATATAGGTCTGAGAAGATGTAGCAGTAAAGATATGAATGATGTTAGCTGGAAATTTTCCTAATAAAGAAAGAATAAACTATTTATCCTTGGGAAACCAAACTGACCAAATTCATGAGATGGACCTTACAGAAAAACCTACAGGTCATATTCTTTGCCACAACCTAGAGAAAACATGGTCTGGGGCAATTCCAGGAAGTGCCAAAGCCTAGTACAGAAGTTTCCAGGGAAGTCTAAAAAACAACCAGATTGAACTGTGGCCTTGAAAGGATAATAGCTTATATTTCACATGAGCATTACAAATCTCACTGAATTTACTCTCAAAGGCAAAATTTAACCCAGTACCACATAAGGAAATGGATATAGGGAAACTTGGTTCTGTGCCTAGAAATAGCCAGTGCATATTCTTAACCTGTTAGCTCTGGCTCAACACTCATTCTACACATAACTGTCTTTGATTTTCCAATAAGGATAATGACAGCACCTTACTTATACCTAGGCTAATATAATCATTTCTCACACAACTCAAGGCAGTTTTATCATCTGCCACAAAGAAGAAATAACCAGAATTCCATGTACTTCTGTTAGTTTTCATCATCTAAAATATACCTAGTCCAAGGACTGCAAGGTCAGGAGAGTCTAGGACCACATTCTCATGCTCTTACTTCATCATTATGTAATTCCTGTAAGCTGTTTAACTTTATGATTGTTTGATTGTTAGTTCTTTAGAAGGAAAATATCTACTTCTAAGACTCTAAGACAGTTGCCAATGATTGTGGTAAGATATTGTGTACCCTAATAAAATTTATCTGGAGTCAGAGAACAGAACAGACACTAGATTAGACATAAAGGCCAGACACACCTTTAATCCTACCATTCTGGAGGCAGAGATCCATCTGGATCCCTGTGAATTCAAGGCCAAACTAGGAACAGAGCCAAGTGTAATGGTACACACCTTTAATCCCAGCACTTGAGATCTCATATCTTGCTTGGGAAAGACATTCAACTTTAATCCCAGGAAGTGATGGCAGGAAACAGAAAGGTATACAAGGTGTGAGGACCAGGAACTGAAAGCTTTTAAGCGTCTAGGTTTTTTAGCAGCAGTTCAGCAGTTCAGCAGAGACACTTCTGGGTGAAGACTCAGAGGCTTTCAGTCTGAGGAAATAAGATCATCTGAGGAGTTGGTAAGGTGAGGTTGGCTGTGACTTGTCCTGTCTCTGTGATCATTCAGTATACACCCCAATATTTGGCTGAGGGTTTTTTTACTAATAAGACCATTTAAGATTCATCTTAGAAATATTACATTGATAGCTCACCATAAGTGTTCAGCAAATGTTTGTGTTTATCAGTATTCACTTTAATGAGTATAGATAAACATTTTTATGACAACTTTTTAATCTTTTTCTTTCTTTTTTTTGGAGGATATTTTATGTAAAAATACAAAAGAGTCATTAACAGACAAAAGTTGGCAATACGGTTGATGAGAAGGGAAGGAAAAAGACCCAAGTTACACAAAGTTTATATAACATGCCACTAACAGTAGCCAGTTA
This sequence comes from Onychomys torridus, assembly GCF_903995425.1. Taxonomy (NCBI): domain Eukaryota; kingdom Metazoa; phylum Chordata; class Mammalia; order Rodentia; family Cricetidae; genus Onychomys; species Onychomys torridus. The sequence continues at coordinate 64,349,465 of NC_050454.1, forward strand.
GCAATCTACCCACAAAAGCAAAAGTCCTTCAGTATCTACATGAAGCCAAGAGTGACTTCAGGGAGAAATTAACCTTATCCCTTGCAAAGATCAAACCGAAATTTTGTAACTTGAATACTGTGACTCTGTGTAAGAGGACAGAAATTCCAACTCAATTATTCCAAAAAAAATAAATAAATGAAATACACACACAAACATATTAACATTGGAAAGCTAACACAGCACCATGAAAATTATAACTAAAAAAAAAAAACAGAAAAAAAGAAAAACTCAGAGAGAACATGTGGGTTATAGCTCTGCATATTTTGGATAATTATTCTTTCATTTAGACAAAATACGGTAGAGTTTTTAAATATTTGTACTACAACACATCCATCCATATGATACAGTATTCATAAACCAACTGGCAATTCCAAATCCCAACCACAAGAAATGACTAAGCCCAACAACCATCTCCTTTAACCATAAGTGATGTTATCTTGGGCCATGCTTCCTAGATAGCTTCCTAGGTTCCTGGATTGAAACGGTCTTTTGCCCTTGGGATGTTAACTGTGTAACATACAAACTAAGAGAAGAAAAATGTGCAAGTGACTTAAATTAACTCATAAGTAACTAAAAGTTTTATAGAGACTTAAGAACAATGACTTGCTGACTGATAGCTGTGAGTTGAACCATTCTTTTCTTCATGTGTAAAATCCTAGAAGTCAAATGGATGTACCATGTATAGATCATATGGATGGAGTTCTGCTTATCTCAGCACAGTATTGATCTCTAGCACCAAAACAAAAGAATGTAAAGCAAAATGATATTAAAGACATATAATTATTATACTTAGTTTTATAGCAAGAGAACTAATCACAGAATAGCTGGATCTTCTACAGATCATCTGGAAAATAAGCAGCTCAGCTTATTTTAAAATAAAAATAATAATTTTAGTAATAAAAATTACTCAAAAATCAGAATGGAAAACTTGATTGGTGCACACAAGAGACAGCATGGAACTGGAGTTGATTTGGTGGATGTCTACTAAGGACAGAAGAGGAAGTATAACTTCCCTCAAGTTGAGATGAACTGGAGACACTCACTTAAACACATCTTCAAATAAAATGAAGTATTCCTGCTTGTTAAAATGCTGTGTTGAAAGCCATTGTCTTTCTTTCAGACAGGCCTGCTTTAGTTCTTCTTCTGACTTCCATTTTTCCAGAAACAAATACCATATAAGGAAAGGGGGCTTTTCTTGAAGAAAGTGAATAAGTCTGTGCCTTATGCTGCATTAGCAAATTTTAAGCAAATATTTACCACTGACTTACCCCAAGTTCATGATTGACAAAGGTTCATGGTTCTTGTCTTATAAGTTAATGTTGAGAGACACATTGCCTACTATATATTATACAGATGCTTTTTAGATTTATTGAGCCAATTTACAAGAGTTCCTACCACACTATGTCTTGTTAAACCCAATTGTTTCCAACCTGATTCTAGATCTCTACTATGTCATCCAGTACATTAGATAAAGTCCATGATACTGCTGTGTTTCCCATAGTGGAAGTGTGGGGTGAATTTCCACAGCTTCAGACTGACTATTCGAAGTGTGTAGAAGTTCATTGAGATGTGTACTTTGGGTCTGGTGAGTTTTAGTTTGTGGTGTGTCCTAAGGACACCAACAATTTTGAGTTACAATGTTAACAATCAAAATATTGTTAAATTGAATCTATCATTCAAAAATTTACAAATTCTCATAGATATATTAATTCTGATCACATTTGTTATTTGGCCAGAAAGATTTTATCTTTATAATATAACAAATAGGTATAACTAACATTTTCTTGATCACTCATTCTTGAAGCTATATTTGACAAACAAATTGGGGGAATTTGAAAATAAATAATTATAAGTAAATAATAACTCCTAGCAATCAGTTCTGCTTTCTCAAGTCACTCAAAAATGTGTATGAATTAATCTGTTGAACTAGTTTACCCAAAATTGATTATCAAATTCTGAATTCTGTGGGTTTTTAAATCACAGTTTGAGGATTTTATGTTTTGTTTCATTTGTTGTTTTCAGTACTATGCTTTCAACCGAGAGCTGTAAGCAATACCAGACAAGTACTCCACCAGTGATCTACATCTGCAGTCCTATGTTTACTTTACTTTTAAGCAGGAGCTCACTAAGTTGCCCTGGCTAGCCATAAACTATGTGTTATGATTTGAATAGAAAATCTCCCCCATAGGCTCATGTATTTGAACACTTGGTGTCCAGTTGGTGGCACTGTTTTGGGACATTATGAAACTTTTAGTATGTAGAGCTTTGCTGAAGGAGTGTATCACTGGTTTGAGGGGCAGTGGCAGGTAGTGTTGAGAGTTTATAACTGTATTTCACTTCTAGTTCTCTCATTCTGCTTTCTGTGTGTGGATAAAGACATGAGTCCTCAGCTGCTTTCTGTGTGTGGATAAAGACATGATTCCTCAGCTGCTTTCTGTGTGTGGATAAAGACATGATTCCTCAGCTGCTTTCTGTGTGTGGATAAAGACATGATTCCTCAGCTTCTTTCTGTGTGTGGATAAAGACATGAGTCCTCAGCTTCTTTCTGTGTGTGGATAAAGACATGATTCCTCAGCTTCTTTCTGTGTGTGGATAAAGACATGAGTCCTCAGCTTCTTTCTGTGTGTGGATAAAGACATGATTCCTCAGCTTCTTTCTGTGTGTGGATAAAGACATGATTCCTCAGCTGCTTTCTGTGTGTGGATAAAGACATGATTCCTCAGCTGCTTTCTGTGTGTGGATAAAGACATGAGTCCTCAGCTGCTTTCTGTGTGTGGATAAAGACATGATTCCTCAGCTGCTTTCTGTGTGTGGATAAAGACATGATTCCTCAGCTGCTTTCTGTGTGTGGATAAAGACATGAGTCCTCAGCTTCTTTCTGCTGTGACCACTCCTACCTGCTGTCATGGCTCCTGCTCCATCATCAACTCTCTGGAACCATAAGCTCAAATAAACTCTTTATCCTATAAGCTGGTGTTAGTCATTGTATTGCCAAAGCAAAAGAAAGGTAACTGATATACTCTATAACTCAAGATGCCCTTAAACTTATCATTCTCCTGCCTCAACTACCCAAGTAGCTGAGTTTACAAGCCTCAACCACCAGGTCCAGCCCATGTCCATTTTAGTTAACAATTCTGATACACTTTTTGAAATATTATTCCACTTATACTTTATCAGCAGCTTTATCATTGTCTAAGACATTTTTAGTGTGAAAAAATGGAAAAACTAACTATAATGATCTCAAGAAAATGTAGAAACCAAAAGAATGGTCCTTTCAGTACAAAAGTGTCTTCTAAATTCATATGTTCTGGATTTAACACTGAAGTAAGAAAACAAAAATATGAGATGGGTTGGATTTGAAAATGGTAAGGATATTTTTAACTAAACATAAATAGATAATGAAACATCTTAAGCTAAACTCCAAGGATAGCATTTATTATAATCCATCAGTTGAATTGCTCATATCTTTATATATAATCTTGGCCTCTGGCAATGTAATCCTCTCACCTGAATGATCAGCAGTATTGCCTTGCCTGTGGTGTTTGGCTTTGAAACATAAATTTTAAAATTACTATATGTGGTTACACATATGTGAAAGCACATTAAAAGATACTGGCATTTTGATTGGTTTGACATTGAATTTAAATTGTTTTGGAAAGAATAGAAATACTGAAGGATATGCCATCCTATTAATTTATATCTTACTAATTTTTCCATAATAATACATTGAGTTTTGTATACCTTTTGACAGATGTTTTTCTTAGACAGTTGATACACTGATGAGTTCCTTTTTAACATTCAAATGTTTAATTTGCTCTACATGATGCATAAGGTAAAAATAATTGAGTTGAAATAGACCTTTGAAACATTCACAATTTTGATAATTTATTAATAAGTTCTTAAATTCTTCCTAAAATTTGCTATTGTCATTTGATAATTATAATTTTGCTCATTTCTTTTAAATTTTTGCAGATTTTATTTAATTTTGCTAAGTAAGATCTTTACTAATGTGTTGAACAGTGAAAAATAACCTTGATCTCACCTCAAAAAGAAAGTTCTTGGAGCTAGACAGATGGCTCAGCAGTTAATAGCACTGACTGCTCTTCCAAAGGACTCAGGTTCAATTCCAGGTACCCACATGGCAGCTTACAACTGTCTGTAACTCCAAGGTCTGACACCTTCACACAGACATACATGCTAGCAAAACACTAATATACATAAAACAAAAAATAAATAAGTTTTTAAAAGAAGAAAGATCTTACTATGGTGATATTTTGAACACATAAAATTTGCCTGCAGATCAGAGGACAGAACAAGCCACTAGATTAAACACGGAGGCCAAGCAGTGGTGCTACATACCTTTAATCCTAGCACTTGAGAGGCAGAGGCAGAGATCCATCTGGATTTCTGTCAGTTCAAGGCCACACTGGGCCACGTGAGATTAATCCAGTCTAAAAAAGAAACAGAGCCAGGCAGTGGTGGCACACACCTTTAATTCCATCACTTGGGATCACACACCTTTAATTCCGGCACTAGGAAGGTTGAGGCAGAGAAAGGAATATAAGGTGGGAGGAGATAGGAACTCTGACTCTTTCAGGCTGAGGAGTTGGTGAGGTAAAGGTGGTGACTGTGACTTGCTCTGCTTCTCTGATCTTTCAGCTTTCACCATAATATCTGGTTCCAGGTTTTTATTATAAGACCATTTAGGATTCATGCAACATCTTACAAAGTTTAACTTTAAGAAAATGTTTACTTTTGGTTAATAACTTTATTTGGATTGAATTTGTTTTCTTCAATCTATACTAATAATTTTCAATCATAAGCTTTCCCAATTGTTTACAATTATCATTTATATTTATAACATTATAAATATAACATAGGAAAATACATTTAAAGTATGACTATGGTGAATTATTTCCAATAATATAGTTATAGTCTTGAAATATAAAATAGTCATTATTCATTATACAATGTATTGTCAGCTTTGGCTAGAAGAGTGGTTTTTTGTTTAGAACAGTGATTCTCAACCTTCCTAATGCTGTGACCTTTTGATACAGTTCTTCATGTTGTGGTGACCCCCAACCTTAAAATTAATTCCATTGCTACTTCATAACTGCAATTCACTACTATTACAAATTGTAATGTAAGCCTCTGTGTTATCCTGATGGTCTTTGGCAACCCCTATGAAAGAGTCATTTGGCCAAAAAAGGGTTGCAACCCACAGGTGAAGAACCGCTGATTTAGGAGTTTTAGACAATTATCATATGGGAGCACCCTATACCTCTTTATTATTTGTTCAGCTGCAGGATCAATATTTGTAGAACTTGGGGTGGAGAAATGACTCATTGGTTAAAAGCTCTTGCAGGGGTACCACTTTTAATTCCCAGTATCCACATGGCAGTTCACTTCCAACTGTAACTTCAGTTTCAGAGGACCGAAAGCCCTCTTCTGAGCTCTCTGTCCTCCAAGCATGCATGTGGTACCCATACATTCTTACAGACAAAACACTCATACATATAAGTTAAAATAAATTAACTTGTTTAAAAAAGACGTGCATAAACTGATGAGAGAGTATTGAGGGAATTTGTGAATGATTTCCTTTAAGCCTTTTAAAAACATGTGAATAGCTGTTAAGAGAGACAGAATTAGTCTTCTCCAGGGATGCGCATCCTGATTAATTATCTAATCCAAGTGGTCAGCCTTGACAAATATGCATATTAGCAATAAAAAAAAATGGGTGCAGGTTTGTGTGTGTGTGTGTGTCTGTGTGTCTGTGTGTATGTGTGTGGTGTGTAAATACTTAAGAAGAGATCATGAGTATGAGAGAAAGTTAGGGGGACATAAGAAGAATTAGAAGGGGAAAGGATGGGGTAGAAATGATGTAATACAGCACTCATGAATGACATTATCAAAAATGTTTAATGTTTTAAAAATGTGATAGAAATAGTGGGACTGTGGTTATCTTTGAATGAAGAAAGACATTTATGAATCAGTTATTTAATAATTTTAATAGAATAATAAAACAGGTAATCGTATAGTCTCCTTTTAGAGGACAGATTTAGTAATTTTCAAGTTTACTGATGTGGGGTGGTTCAAAGTGTTGTCTCAACATGTCTGCGCCCACTACTCGGCACTTTCTCCTGTTTTCTTTACTCTTTACTGCTGTTTACTTTCGTGCTGCTCATGTTTTTTCCAGATCCATTTTCACTGAGGCCTACCAACTTTATGTGTTAAGATAATTTGCTCTTGTCTTTGTCTTCTACATTATATTTGTTCTCTCATGAATTTTATTATCTTTATAGCTTTTGTTCTGCACCTGATAAATTAAGAGGGAGGTAGTTTCACTATCTAGCAAGACAATTCTAGAAGTGTTGGGATGGGAATTCAGAATGAAGCCCTGGCATTTTTTTTTTTTTAATAAAAATCACCTTATGGTAGCAAACTCACAAATAACAACACTTTGCAGCTAAGTTAAGGTGGCCACTCAAGCAATTGCCCAGCTAGCAATCTATGTGTGTCAATGAACTTCCATATGGCCACTCTGGAGCTGAGGAACTTCATTTACAGTTTTATACTTTCACTATCAACCATATTTGTATACCCTTATCCATCACAAAAAAAAAGAAAGAAATTAGAAGATGACGAAGTTGAAACTAGAGAAACAATTAGCTTCATGTCCTCCTTCAGTTCTTGAGTCCCTTACCTGCATCACATAATTCCTTTTATCTACTGTTACTGTTTCTTGGTCTTCTTGCTAAATGTCATACAATTCCCACACTTCAAGCTGGAAACCTGACTCGCTCTTTCTCCACCCTTTCTGACCCTCCCACTTTCTCTTGCACCCGAACTCACCAGAAGTTAGGAGAAAAATCAATTGAGCAAGAAGCATGATCTGAGAACCTCTAGTACTTAGAAAAACTAGCAGTTTCTTGTATCTAGAGTGAGAGGCATGGCGTAAAATATCTAAATATGCAAGAAAGTAGCAGAATACATAGAGAACATGACCCAAAAGTACAACTTTGTCCAGTGTTTGCATATTTTCAGTGAAGACAGTGGTAGAGAGACCTAATTTCCTATCAAAGAAATCAGTCAAGTGCTACGATGAATGTACACTCTGCACAGTAATAATGTGAGCTCAGGGTTCTCAAACCTGATTTTTTTTAGAGGTGCCAGAAATCAGTGATTTGGGGGGAATGGAATATAAGCTTCTAATTTTAAAATGTTAACTCAAAACTATTGTAAGTGTTGCAAAAGCCAAATGAGGCTCTGCTGTGAACCAAATCCAGCCTGTAGGCCGAGTCTGGAGTTCTGTGGTGCAACATGTGGACCACAAGTCATCCATGGTAACAGTACGCTATGGATCTCAGGGATCCTTCCCCAGGGCCCACAGGGAAGAACACCAGTCCAATACAGCAGGATAATCCTTATCTTCATGTAGCTTTGGTTCCTGGAGATGAGCTGCTTTGTTGCCCCACCTACTCACCCTGTGTTTGCCACAGCAGACAGGAAGGCAAGGTCAGCCTAACCCAACACTGGCAGCCACTAGTACGATCACTCACTTCAATGTGGGCTTCATCTAAAGGGACATTTTGAGGGAAGTAAATTGTACAAATCAAACATACAATAATTATTCTGTGGGTTTGGCATTTGCTTCAAGAGAGTTGGCATTCTTTTGGCTTCACTGGAAGAGCAGCAGTCCATCATCCAGGCTTCTAGTAAGATATGCAATTACTAACAGTCTATTCAAAGCATTCATATGTATGCAAATATATAGATACACATATTCACACATACATGAACATATCTACATTGTAATATAATACAATCTCACAGGAAACCCTGTAACTCTAAGCAAAAATCAAAATAGGTATACTGCAAAATAAAATGCACATGCATTCAAACTAGAACCTAGAAGTTTTAGAATATGTGTTGCCCAGTCTTTTGGTTGATTCTTTGATGCTTGACTCTTTCATTTGTGCATTTAAAAAAAAAAAAAAAACAACTCTTTTTTCCATATGGAAGCTTTATGCATATTCCCAAACCACACAGAATAGACATTTTGATTTATAAGCAAAAGACTTATGATCTCTACAAAACTTTTGTAATTTCACTTTGGGCTCAGATGAAGCCATAAATAAATATGCATACATGCATTATGTAAATTGTGTCATATGTTTTCGAGTGTTTACTTTCTCTTACTCATCAGCAGTAAAACCACAACATAGGCCTATGGTTTGAAGGAGCTATGAGCAATGTGTTTCACCAGATCCAATAGTTCTGTCTTTTCTTTCCTTAACTCTCTTCAGTTCAAGCAAGTGCATCACATGTTCTGCATGTATTGCAGTTTTATTCAGATGAAATAGGGACATTTTGGAAACCAGACATCATAGCTTTCTGCTCACAAAACTTTGCCTTTTAAATCTTTAATTTCTATGAGCTAAAAACATGTATTACTAGAAATATAGTCAGCTAAATCTTTAGGTCTTTTCCTATTATAGTCTATTAAGTTTGTATTAAGTCTACATTTATAGGTTTGTAGAAAATCCTGTGTGCCTTGGTTTTTAATAACACTTTCATGGTGAAATCTTCAGAGAAGAAAAATCAAGTAGCATCAGATTACAATAGAATTTACTAGCATTAAATGTAAATTTTTTATGGCTTCAAAGGTAATTTCAGCTCTGAAGACTACTCAAAATTTTGAAATTAATATTTATGATTGTAACAAATGTATGTCTTATTACATATTAAACATTTAAATTCAAGATACAGTTATTGAATCAAATTGAATCTCCTCCCCAGGATGTTAATAATAATTTTTGAAGAGGCTTAAGTAATTCATTAAAAGCATTTTAAGTTTGGTTATTTAAACTTCTTCAAATATTTAACATCATATTTATAAATTTGGGTGCATCACTGAACAACTAGCAATTTATCCCTAGAATATAAACTTATAAATTCAAGTGGCGCTCTGCTTACAATGGTTATTAAGATGTGTAGCTTCACAATGATATAAGATGTACGGTATATAACAGGACTTGCATTTGAAATTGGACTGACTCCTTCATGTGACCACAGTGATGTTAATGCTGTATACCAGATTGATTGCACCACAGTACCTAGATATTTGGTCTAATATTTTACTTCAGTGTTTCTGGGAAGTTGTTTGGGGATGAGATTAATACTTAAATTGTCAAGTTCTGAATACAGTAGACTGACCTCCATGAGGCAATGGACCTTATCCAATTAGCTGAAGGCCTTCAGAGAGCAAAGATCAGCTTCCTTAAAAGTAAGAGAAAAACTCTGCAGCCAACTGTCTTTAGGTTTCATCTGAATAGCTGATTCTTTGTCCTGGAGAGTCAGACCACTCATGCACATGAACTAGAACATTGGTTTTCCTACATCACAAGCAAACCATGAATTTTTTATTATTATTATTTACCACAATTATTTGAAATCCTTCTTGTTTATAGGGAGGCTGTTCTTGTGTTCCTTTTAGGTGCTTAGCTTAAAGTAAGGCTCATCACTTCATGAGTATGATTCTACTTCACTCAAATCTCAACAATTTAAGTGTCAAAAGTGTATACAGAAAGATGCTTCTGAAGACTCAGGAAGTAAATAAAACTAAACTTTCAAGTTCCAAGAAATTCCTGAAATATAGGAGGTTCCTAAAGCCACTTTTCAAAGTTATATAAGTAGTAACAGTTCCTAGGGAGGTCTGGAGAAACAAATCAGACTGGAAAATGCTTGCCTTAGAAGCATAAAGACTTGGGTTCTAGCCTCAAAACCCAGATTTTAAGAGCCAGGAGTAATGGTGCATATTTATGATCCTAGTACCAAGAAATCAGAGATAGATAGGTCACTGGAGTTGCTGGCCAGCCAGGACTCCAAGTCAGCGAGAGATCCTGTATCGATAGACAGACAGACAGATAGATGGATAGATAGATAGATAGATAGATAGATAGATAGATAGATAGATAAGAAGATAAGATAGGAGGCTGGATATATGTAGATAGACACATAGATAGATATAGATAGATACATAGGACACATGGATAGATACAAAGATACATAGATAAATAAATAAACAAGTGAAGTGGATGGCTGTGGTAACTCAAATGAGGAAAAAATCCTTGATATTTGAACACTTGGTCACCAGTTGGTAGCATTGTTTCGGGTAGTTTAGAAGGCACATCAGCTGGAAGTGGGCTTTGAGAGCCTGAAGATTTGTATCAATTCCAGTTCACTCTCTGCTTCATAATTTTGTTTTAAGATGTGAAATCTCATCTTCCTGCTTCTGGTGCCATGCCTACCTCTTGTTGTCAAACCTCTCTGCCATGACAGACTCTTATCCTCTGAAACAATAAGTCAAAATAAACTCTTTCTTCTATTAGTCATGTCTGATCATGTGTTTTATCATAGCAATGGAAAAGTAACTAATACAATGGCCTTCCTAAGGAATGGTATGCAAGGCTATACTGTTATCCTCTGGCCTCCATGGGCACATATGCATTTAAAAAGAAATAGGGGGAGAAAAAGTAGTTAAATTAAGAAGGCTGGCCAACTGGCCAAATTGTCTGCCAGTTCTGCAGGTAGATAGCTGCCAAGGAGACTGTTTTATGAGTCATTCTCCATACATTGGTGAGCTCTTTGGGCATTCAACTATAAGTAACCCTCCATTAACACTATATACTTGTTCAGGTTAGTTTTTTGTTCATTTGACACATGTAGGGCCTTCTGAGAAGAGGGAACCTCAATAAAGAAAATGCCCCCATTAGACTGAACTGTAGGCAAGCCTGTGCAGTATTTTCTTGCTTAGTGGTTGATGTAAGAGGTAACAGGCCTCTGCCAGTAGTGCTATCTCTGGGAAGTGGTCCTGGGTTTTATGAGGAAACAAACTGAGCAACCCAGAAACAAGCCAGTAAGTGTCACTCCTCCATGGCTTTTTGCTTGAGTTCCTGCTTTGGATTCCCTCAATGATGGACTGTGATTGGAATGTGGAAGTGTAGGCCAAAGAAACCCTTTCCTCCCCAAGGTGCTTTTGGTCATGGCCTTTATCACAGCAACAGAAAGATAGGTAAGACATCAACCCAGGTGAGCTCAAGGACTCCATAAGATAAATAGGTAGAATTATTTCTGTGGTCTATTATTAGTGACCTTCTGGGGCAAACAGAAATTTGTTCCTGTCTCACTAGGAAAAGATGTGTGTGTGTGTGTGTGTGTGTGTGTGTGTGTGTGTGTGTGTAAAAGTGTACTGGTTTCATGGTGTTCCCTGGTGTCTCTGAATGTTTGAGTTTGTTCCCATTTGTCTGGACTTTAAAAGAAAGCAGATTGGAAACTAATTTCTTCTTATTCTGCCTCCCATTTTTTAATGTTTAGAAAAATGTGACTTCAGTCAGGAATCTGTAGTATGTTTTCTATGTTTAATTGTCATTGTCCCTTTAGACTATAATTTAAAAGTTACTTAACATAGTTGTATGCTCAAATAATTTTTATTGTGAAATTAAGACCAGAAACAAATTGAGGTTGTTAGTATGTGTGTTTAAATATTGACAAGCAAAAAAGAAAGAATCCACTTGTGGGGTATTGTTTTCTCGGTCATGGTAAATAGCTAGACCAGAGAACAACTGTGTCAATAAGAATACTGTTTTACACTGTGTTGAATAAAAACATGAAATAATAATGTCTGAGAAAAAATGGGACTCTGTCCTCTAAATGTTCATTAAAAGCAAAGGGCAAACTGTCCTATAGATTTATGGTATATTTTCCTAGATTGGGACAGAAATGAGAGAGTAGTAAATAGACTAGACCTTGCCTTTGAGGAACAAGATCCCTCTCAATGTATTTAAATCCTATTTCATCACTAATGTAACAATAACTTGTCTGCAGGAAAGACCAAGATATATTGTTTCTAGTTCCCACCCTGTCTTTTGGGTATACAATGTAGAAGGAAAGTAAGAGAAATAAACTCACTGTATGTTTAATAACATAGTTATACGTGGTCAGAAAAGTTAAGTGTTCTGCATTAGTTTCTCAGTTTTTAGGAATCATTTCTTTAAAGCCAAATGAAAACAGGAGCTAGCTCCTACAAGACCATCTGTGATGAATAGGGATGAAAGTGCAAAGATACCTCTTTTCTCTTTGTCTCCAAGGCAGGAAGTTCTGAGAGGTATTGCCTGCACTGCTCTGAGTTCCCAGTTTAAGCATCAGTTTCCCCAGGGTGGGTGACAACTCCATTAAATAAGTTCATAGTGGTTTAGCACCTTCCACATTTGACTGCTTTGGTCATTCATTCCTGCTAACTGGGATCATTTCTTTTTCTTTTCTTTTTTTTTCTTTTGGTTTTTCGAGACAGGGTTTCTTTGTAGCTTTGCACCTGTCCTGGAACTCGCTTAGTAGACCAGGCTGTCCTGGAACTCACAAAGATCCACCTGCCTCTGCCTCCCGAGTGCTGGGATTACAGGCGTGAGCCACCACTGCCCAGCAAGAAAGCGGTTTATTTGATTCATATTTCCATGTCACAATCCCACAGTGAGGAGAGTCAGGGAAGGAATTCAAGACAGGTGCATGGTGACGGGACCCTTGCTCTTCCATGCAGTATTACCTACAACCTGGAAACTCACTCACAGGAATGGAAGTATAGAATGAACTATGGAGGAAGGTGCTTGCTACTAGCAAGGTCACTCCCATACTCATGCTTACCTAGATAACCTACAGTCTGGGACTACCAGCCCAGGGAATGTTGCTGCCCATAAAGAGCTAGGTTCTCCTACATCTATGGCCAATGAGAACAATCTCCCACAGGCATGTCCATAGGCCCGTGTGGTCTAGGCAATTTCTCAGTTGAGGCTTTGTGACCAGATGACTATAGGCTATGTCAAGTTGGCAGTTAAGGCTAACCAGTCCTTCAACATCAAGAATGGGTTGTTCACACACTTTAACTCAGTTCAAGGCCAGCCTGGTCTACAGAGTGAGATCCAGGACAGGCATCGAAACTACACAGAGAAATCAACCCTGTCTTGAGAAACCAAAAAAAAAAAAGGAAAGAAAGAAAAAATATGTATACCATTTGTGGCCCAGCTGTTAACAGCACTAGCCTCTCTTGTAGAGGACCCAGATTCAGCTCCCAGCACCAAGATAAGAGCTCACAGCTATCTGTAACTCCAGTTCCAGGGTATCCTACAGCTTCTTCTGACCTCCCCAGGTACTACATACATACAGTGCACAGACAGACAGACAGACAAAACACTCATATCTCTATAGATAAATATATAGATAGATAAATTAGGAAACCCTTTCATCTCAATTTATACTGTGCCGTTTATTTAAATATACCTGGAGATTTGCACATAAATGCAAACAAGTGGAAGAAGAGGGAAACCATGACTATTTAGGTCACACAATAGCATCACTTTTTTTCAAAACAGAAACAGATTGTTGTGCAGAATCCAGAATTCTGGTGGAAACTCTCTGCAGTCAAAGCATGTTTTCCATTAACTTAAATACTGTGTTAACCTCAGTCGAAAATAGGTTTTCTTAAACGGAATACAGAATTTACAGTTTTGCAAAATCATGTCTGCCTGCACTCTAAACGTGCGAAAGATCTGATGCCAATGGCTTGGTCCCACGTGACATTAAAAAACACGTCTCAGCTTTATTTTGTGAAAGTAAAATGAGAACAACGTAGAGGAGTGTGTACTCGTTCACTTCACTAAGGCCTGTAACCACATGTGCTGTCTTTTAGAGCTCTGGAGAGCACTTTCCTGCCTTGATGCTGTGTCCTGCCTGGAAGTTATATGAATATGGTTTCTCTCTCTTCAAATATTTATGAAGAACGCACATACACGTTGGTAGCTTCCATCATCCCAAGCCTCTCAGTAGCTAACCTTGCATGGCAATGATCTTTCTAAACTCGTGACTCTATGACATGCCACTGATGATCTGTACTGTTAGAAAGAGACATGATAGGCTGCCGTTTAGGACTATCTTTTCTTCTGGATGTTAAGCACCCTATTGTGGAGGCTAGAGATGTGCTGTATACGGTAGAAAAGAGCCTGTGTGGAGGAACTCTGCTTTAGAGACTGTGACCAGTACTTTGTCTTGCCTGTGATTTGTGTACCGCACCTGTACTTCATCTTGCCTTTACAAGGCCAAATAAATGAGGAAACTGTTAGTCACATCTTGGGAAGCACATGAGAGCTGACGGCAGAGGGAATGAAACAGGGGTGGAAGAAAGAAGGAAAGGAAAAATCCAGTGAGCTGGTACCAGCATACATCCTCCCTTTTAGGCAAACTCTCCCATTGGACCCTGGAAAGGAAATAAACCCAACCTTGGAGGTAAAGAAAAAGCAAACTTTTGTCCACTTACTCTAAAATCTACCCTTTAAAGGACTAGATGAAGTTATTCCCCTTCCTGAAGAACTTTGACGGTAAATAGCGGTCTGTATAACTGCCAGTAGGAGTGAGGGGTGAATTACCTCCTGCTTATCACATGTTGAGACAACTCAGAGTGCTTAATGCAATTTCCCAACCTTCTGAGCTCAATATAGCAACATCAGGGACATCACCTTTCCATAAATCTCCTTTACACTCTTAGTCACTAGGATGTTTGGCTTCCTTAATTAAATCTGACTGTTGCTTCCACCATGCAAACATAATTGTCTGCACCAGTAACTGTCTGAATCATTTCCACTCTTTGGAAATGATGGTTTCCATGTCACACATAAATGCTGCCACAGAGCTAATATTCATGGTTTTGTTTATAAAACCTTTAAGCAACTATATGGTCTCACCTATTATTTCACTGGAAAACAGAGAATTACAAAGTCTGCAACTTATTCTACAGTAGAGCAGAACTCTAGGCTCCATGGGTCATATGACTAGTCATACCCACTTTGAAAATGCACACTTTTTTGAACAGCAGAGCACATATGGTATAAATAGGCCCTCAGGCAAAGTAAATACCCCAGGTTGAATTATAAGCTCAAATTGTGACCATCTAATTTCCCCAGTTCTCTTTTTTATTCTTTAGATAGATAGATAGATAGATAGATAGATAGATAGATAGATAGAAAGATAGATAAGTCATCTGAAGCTTTCTCAGGTTGAGTCCTGTCCTTGTCTTCCCCTGTCTTTTTCCCACCCCATCTCACTCAGATGAACAATTGCCAATATGCCACTCTATAAAGACTGTTGTATGTCATCAAGGTGCCACATTTCCCATAGGAATTACAGAGATGGAGAAAATGGTACTTGCCATATCTCCCACCAAGCAAATGGCATACCATTACATAGAGAATTTTGTCTTCTGTAATCAAGAAAACTGTTAAAATCAATCCTCAAGTAGAAAACAGATGCACATCTACTGCCCAGTCAGAAGCATGCAAGACTTTTATTGTGGTGGACTGAAAAAGAATGGCCCCCTTTAGCTCATATATTTGAATGTTTGATCCCCAGTTATTAGAACTGTTTGAGAAGGATTAGAGAATGTGACATTGGAGTAGGTGTGGCCTAGTTGGAGGTGTGTGACTGGGGGTGGGTTTAGAAGTTTCAAAAGCTGAATCATGCCCAGTGTCTCTCTCTCTCCCTGCCTGTTGCCTGCAGATCAGGATGTAGCCCTCAGCTATTTATCCATCACCATGTCTGCCTGTCTGTCTGCCTGCCTGACTGCCTGACTGCCATTATCACACTCCCTGCATAAACCCTCTGAAGCTGTAAGCAAAACCCCAATTAAAAGTTTTTTGTATAAGCTGACTTGTTCATGGTGTCTCTTCACAGTAAAAGAACAGCAAATATGACACTTAGAGAGAACATGCAAGTTTTGGACAAGAGCTTAATTCCCTAACAAAATAAGAAGAGATGAGTCCTCTTTGATGTGGTCCTCTGCTGATTCTTCATGCAATGCTCAGTCTCTCTCATCTAATAAAAAGAAAATCTAATATTTAAAGGTGGTAGTTTAAAGTAACGTCCGTTAGATATCCTGCAGGTTCACTCACTTGGGTTTCTACTCTCCCATTTCTCTCCATTTGCTTTAATTAAATAAGTCGGAAGTGCAAAGCTCTACTCACAGTTGTCAACTAAGTCTCTATCTGTCTTAATCCCCCAATTCCCAATGCAACTAAGCAAACAAAAATCTCTGCTCTGTAACTATTTAGCTATGGCTTTCCTATTCCCCTTTGTACATGATAAAATCAAGTAAAGGAAGGAAGGAAAAAAGATAAGGAGAAGGAGGCAAGTACAGAGAAGACAAGACACTCACTCTAGAAAAAAACGTGCCTAGTGTTTAACCCATCACTAAGATATCTTAAAGAGATCATTCACAACTATTTCTCCTATCAGAAATTTTTCTCGCATTATTTCTGTTTCAGTGATTGGAAGGTGTCTTAGTGGTCTGTCACTGTGAAGAGACACATGACCTTTGCAACTCTTATAAAAGAAAGCATTTAACTAGGGCTTGCTTACAGTTCCAAAGGTCTAGTCCATTATACTCATGGCAGAGACACAGCAACATGCAGGCAGACATGGTAGCTGAGAATTCTCCGTCGGGATTTCTACATCCTCTGGCAGCAGAAAGAGAAGAGAGCCATTGAGTCTGGTTTGAGCCTTTGAAACTTCGAAGGTCATCCCTAGTGACACACTTCCTCAAACTAAACACACCTACTTCAACACGGCCACATCTCCTAATCCATCCCAACTAGTGACACTCCCTGATGACTAAAATTTCAAACATATGAGCCTATGGGAGTTATTCAAACTAGCACATTCTGCTTCCTAGCCCCCATAGGCATATACCATATTATAATGCAAAAATGCATTCAGTCCAGCATCAAAAGTTCACATAGTCTATCACACTCTCAACACTTTAAAATTCCAAAGCTCAAAGTCTCTTCTGAGACTCAAGGCAAGCTCTTAGCTGTAAACTCCTGCAAAATCAAAATCAAAAATCAGATCACGTACTTTCAATATATAGTGGCATACAACATATATTACCATTCCAAAAGAGAGGAAAGGGAGCATAGTGAGGATATACTGGGTGAAAGCAAGACCAAAAACCAACAATGTAAACTCCCAACACTGCATCTCCATGTCTGATGTCAAAGCTTTCTTCAGATCTCTAACTGAGTTCCCCTTTTTTAACTACAACACACTTGTCTCTCTTGAGCTGGTTCCACATCTAGTCTGCAGCTCTCCTTGGCAGGTATTCACTAACATCTTGGGGTCTCCAGTAAATCCAGACTTTACTTTCACAGCTTCATACAATAGCCTCTCTGGGATCCATACAAGAATATTCCTCCTCTCTGCCTGGGCTCAGTAGGTTTCCTTAGTCATGGAAGGGGATTCCACAACCCTTTCATGTATCTTTGACTCTAAAGCCAGAACGATGTAGCTGAAGCTGCCAAGTTCTTGTGTTTGCTAGGGCTGGAACTTGACCCCTCTTTCAGTTATACTTGCACCAGCTTTCTGTTGTCCATGATTTTCTTTGCTGCTTAAGCTTTTCTTTAATTCCTTTTCATAAGTTGGAAGCTTAGCTAGGTGAGATCTTGTCCTGAGATCATCACTCCCTTTATACCATTTAGCTTTGGCATTTTATCTCCTTGAGTACTGGATTTAGCTTTATTACAATTCCTGGTACTCCTTTCCTCCTCAAACTGCACACTTTGTATTTTTCCTTGCTCAGCTTATCTTTTTTTTTTTATTATAGATCTGCATAAAAGTCACCACTAATAATCACATGACACAGTCAATACCAGGCTGTCTTGAAATCTCCTCTGCTAAACTCATTAATCCAAAACTCTTCAGTTTAGCCTCAGGCAGATATTTTGGACAAAGGCAGAAAGCAGCCACATTCTTTGGCAAAGTATTACAAGAATGGTCTCTGGACCACTTACTAATATTCTTTTCTCCTCTGAAACTGCTTGAGCTGGGCTGTCATAACCTACATTGCTCTCAGAACCACTGTCTTCCATGCTCCTACTAGTATGGACCATGTAAGCCCCATGTAAGTCATTCCATTAAGCCCCACATAAATCATTTAACTGCTTTCTTAATCCAAAGTCCCAAAGCCCACATGCCGCCAACAAGCAGGATGGTCAGACCCATCACAGGAAAACCCTGTTCCCTACTACCAACATCTGTCTTAGTCCGTGTTCTACTGCTGTGAAGAAGCGCCATGACCATGGCAACTCTTATAAAGGAAAACGTTTAATTGAAGCTTTCTTACACTTTCAGAGGTTTAGTCCATTATCTTTATGACAGGGAGCATGGCAGTTTGAAGGCAGACGTGATAGCTGAGAATTCTACGGCTGGATCCTCTGGCAGCAAGAAGAGAAATGAGCCGCTGGGCCTGGATTAGGCTTTTGAAACCGCAAAGCCTACACCCAGTGACATACTTCCTCCTATGAGGACATATCTACTCCAAAAGGCCACACCTCCTAGTCCCTCCCAAGCAGTTCTACTCCCTGGTGACAAAGCAGTCAAACACAGGAGCCTAAAAGGGCCATTCTTATTCAAACCACCACAGAAGGGGATTGAGATCCACTTTGTCACTCCAGAATTAGAGAACACATTTGCACAGAGGCACCCATAACATTATATTTCCCTTGTTTCAGCTGATTTTCAATTCAGGGCATCGATCGCCTAACATCTTACTATAATAAGTTAATTGTGAATACTTTGATGAATTCAAGAATTTCAACTGTGTGTTGGCCATTTTTCTCATGTCTGTGATGAAATACCTGACAGGAAGTAACTTGAGGGAGAAAGTATTTACTTTGACTTACAGGTCAAGGGAACATAGTCCATCATGGTGGGGCTGGCAGTAGCAGAAGGCTGGTCAGGTCGCATCTGTAGGAAGCAGAGAACATTTAGTGCCAGTGCCCAGCTTGCTTTCTCCTTTTTATACAGCCCGGGACCCCCAGCCAATGAAACAGTACTACCCACATTTATGGGGAGTCTTCCCCTTCAATTAAGCTCATCTAGAAACTCCCTCATAGACATGGCCAGAGGTTTGTCTCTATGACAGCACAATCTAGTCAATAAAGAGTAACCCTCATATACTACTATAAAAAATCTTCATTGAAGCTCAAGTTGTGGCACTGAGTTGGACCCATAGTGGCCTCTTTAAGATGGTTCCTGAAGTCTTTTCCTAAGAACATAATGGTTTCTGAGGCTTCCTTGAAATCTGCTCTGACAAGGTACTCCAGACTGAATTTATATAGATCTATGTTGCCCCCCAACTTAGAATCAGCTATTTTCCTAAATACCTCCTGGTTTCTTTTACTGGGAAATAGTATTCTAATTCCGTACTCTGTATACAACCAGAATGGGTGATATTTTTAAAACTGAGACAGGCTTGCTTTAACAATATAAGAAAGTGGCACCACCATGACTCAGCTGAAGATAGTGTAAATAAAAATACTAGAATATGATGATTGGATCCAGCAGGTAAAACTAATGCATTCTGCTCTTTGGACACAATCTATGAATAGCTAATGAGATAATATCAAAGATAGCTAGAGTTTTTGATGTCTTTTGAAATTTTCATAATTTCAGACAATGTGCATTTTCACTAATGAAGTTTTAAATTGGCCAAAAAAAATGGGCATCTTTTCAAATTTCCAATTTTATGATAAAGGGTACATGAAGTTTTAAAATCTTATTCATGATATAACTTAAGAACAAATACCCTATTGCTCTCCTCTCAATCTTCCCAAACAATTTAATTCAAGGATGTAACACATTGGCTGTATATGGAAGCTTAAGAACTGAAATCATAGTCGCTGCTTGAAACTGACTTTGAACTGGAGCACTGTCACCCACTTTACTCACATCCCCACTGGTCTCTACGACTTCTTTCACCTGTGAGTGTTGTGAGGTTCCATATGTATTATCAGTGTGTTTCAAGAAACGTCTGAGTGACCATTATACCTAGTAGATGCTAGGGGATGGTGTGAAAAGAGGGGAAATTAGGAATAAAGCCAAATAATTTCCTTCAAGAATATAATCACAATGTACAGAAATGTAATTCTGACCAAGCAAGCTAGTAAGAGTTGGAATCCCAGGACTTGGGAGACTGAGAGTTCCAGGCTAGTCTTGGGTTAGGTACTAACGAAACTCAGAGAGGATGGAGTGAGGGGAAGATAGACAGAAGAAGGGAGGGAGGGAAGGATGGAAGAAGAGAGAGGAGGAAAGAGGGAGTGAGACAGCTCAATAATTAAATAAAATATGGAGGTGTATCCAACGATTGTAAACCATGTGATAGAAATCCTTGTGTACATATTATATGTGCTTTTCTATAGGACAAGTAAATGAAAGATACAGGACATAGGAAAGAATTATTATAATTAAAATGTAAGTATTATAAAAACAGCCAGAGACATCTTAAAAAGAGATCAAATCAAATGTTAACAGTATTTTAACGTATTTTGAGTGTGTATATTACAGTATTTTAATAAACTTTTTGATGCTCAAAAGTTTCTGCTTTTAATGAAATATATTTAAATCCATAACCTGTTCTACATGGAGGCTGGTACATAAATGTTACAGCAGTATTGTTCATTGTAATCCAAAAGTAAAAACACCTAAACATGAAATGACCAATAATGGCTAAACATAATTCAGAACATTTCAAAAGGAAATGGCGTATCATTTTACAATAAAATGAAGAACTGATACAAACCAAAGCATAATAATAAACTTTGAAAACATTAAGCTAAATGAGAGAGGCTAGCCACTAAAGACTTCTTGTTGGATGTTTGCAGGGTGAGTCCAGAATTAGCAAATCCATAGAAGCTAGAGTAGTCTTTTGCCAGGGACTCAGGGAAGGGAAGAAGGGGTGTGGCTACTAATGAGTACTGGTTTTCTTTGTGGGTTGATGAGAATGTTCTGGAATTAGATAGTGGTAACAGTTGCACAACTTTATAAAATTACTAGAAACCATTGACATGTATATTTTGAAAGAGAAGATTTTTGTGGTGGTGAATTACATGTCTAGTAAAAATGAACTATATATTTATGTCTGTATAATATGAACCCTGATAGTTCATTCAAAAAGTATTTAGTTTTTGTAAAGCACTATAAAATGAGCAGTTGAGGGTAGATAGGAACACCTTGATTAAGAAAGCAGCATTTGCAAAGGTTCTTAGGCATAAAGGCATGTTACTCTCTGCCCAAGTTTTATCAAGGAGGGCAAGTTATTAAAGCTAATGCTGTCACAGCAATAAAGATTTGGCTGCCATCACTTACACTATGTTTAACCAAACAAGAATTTGCCTTTAAGACAGACAAATGTGAATTTAAAATTTTCTACCAAATATTGAGTATTGATAAGCCTTCAAGAGAATACAGAATTTTACATTTATTTCTTAACCAAAATCTCTGATTCTCCTTCAACATGTTCACTCTCCAGCAGTAATGTTGAAAGGATACCAACTGGGCAAGCCACAGCCTGTCGAGGGTAAGAACATTTTTATCTTTCAGGAATCACGTCATTTTGCATTCTCAGGACGTGCAGAAAAACACGTTTTCTTCCTTGTGTTAAAGAGAGCCCTCATCGGCCCAGCTGGTTTACATAACATCTCTCACTCTGAGCATAGCAATAACATGTTTCCAATCTCATCCATCAGAGATCACATACATCAATCATCTTTCATACGCTGAAAGTATGAAGGCCTTGTTTGTTATTACTCAATGTTTAGCTGAATTAGCATTCAACGTGGATTTTACACTTCTGCATTTGTAAAATCAAAGAGAGTTTTGTTTTCAAAATATTTTCAGAAAAATGCAACAATTTAAAGATTTATTTACTAACCCAAGAACAGTGATTGTCATAAATGAAGGATAAATAATTGTCAGATATTTTATGCTTAGCCACATGACAGGATTAGTGTTGAAAGGTAAGGTACTTCTTGTAATCACTGGCCTGGCCAGCATTTTTGGGACACTTGCATTTCTCAAAAGCATTGGACTTTTACATCAAGTACATTATGTAGTTTGTTTTCTCTCTTTCCTCTGTTTTTCAGTAGCTAAAATACATCCCTCAATCACTGAATTTTTTTCAGGAAGGTCCTATCGATCTCTATGACATCACCTTGTTGATAGAAAACAATGAAGGGCCGGGTGGTGGTGGTGCACGCCTTTAGTCCCAACACTCACTCGGGAGGCAGAGCCAGGTGGATTTCTGTGAGTTCGAGGCCAGCCTGGACTACCAAGTGAGTTCCAGGAAAGGCACAAAGCTACACAGAGAAACCCTGTCTCAGAAAACCAAAATAAACAAATAAATAAATAAATAAATAAATAAATAAATAAATAAAAAATGAAGGATGGTACAGAGCATCTCCCAGTACAGCAGCACTATAATGTCATCGATACATCATAAGCCTTCCATTAACATTCTCTAAAATCTTCCTCAGTCACTTCTGGTTAGTCTTAAACCTGTAGTGTGGAACTCAGGAGTTACCATCTGGCTTCTGCCTTGCTTTCCCATCCCTTCTCTCTTCCACTTTGCTTGACACACTCTGAAGTGCAGCAGTATTTTAATCTCTCAAAAGTTCAATTCTCTCCTCTTCCCTTCCCCCTCCCTCAACCTATTCACATTTTCACCTATCACTTTACGGGTCCTCAAGTAATTTCTACTTTGTTTTTCTTTTAAGACAAGGTCTTGGGTCTTGAGAGATGGCTCAGTGATTAAGAGTACTGCAGAGGGCCTGAGTTCAATTCCCAGCACCCACATGACAGCTCATAATCATCCATTACTCCATCTCAGTAGGGATCCAGTGCCTTCTTCTGACCTCCATGGGCTTCAAGCACACACATGCTATGCAGCCATATATAAAATAAAGTACATAAATTGAAAAAATGGTGTGAGACAGAATCTCATGATGTAGACCAGGCTAGCTTATCTTCCTCCTGCCTCAGCCTTCAGTATGTAGTTTAATTTCTACTTCTCTAAACCTCAAAATTATAAAACATTGTTCAATTCTTTCCTTCTCACCAGGATCATTTAGGTCTGAAGCCAACACTGTAATGACTTTTCTTGACTTTCTTCTGCCTAAGACATTTCCCAATGAAGTGTCTGCTTAATAGTTTTAATGAATAAAAAATGAGCCTGTGAGCATACATATAGTAGCTTGTCTTAGTCAACCCTGGCTCTTATGACAAAGAACCACAGATACACCTATAAACAAGAGAAATTACTGTTCATGGCTAAAAAGACTAAAAGTCCCAGATCAGAGCAGATTCACAATCTGATGAAGACCTGCTCCCTGGTCTGGTAAGCAGAGTCTTCTCGCTGCTGTAACCTTCTGTGGTTGAAATAGAGGCGAAACAGGCCCCCTGGACTCTTCGTAAAGAAAACACTAATGCATCCCTGGGTGCTGAGCTTTCATAATCCAACCCTCTCAAAACCCCACCTCTTAGTACTATTGCAGTTGTAGTAAGGATTGGGTATTGGTGTAGGAATCTGGGAGAGATGGAAGCCTGCCAACCACAGCACAGGACACCGTTTCAGTGAAAGCCTGAGCTCTTGAGGAAAATACATTTGAATCACTGATGAACTACTTATTTACTGTGGGTTGGTTTTAAGACATTTATTATGTGTGTCTGAACCTCTTTAGCAAATGGAGGTTGTGTAAAGCAGAGTCTCTCTGTGTAGCTGTCCTGGAACTCCCTATGTAGGTCAGGCTAGCCTGAAACTCCACCTTTCTCTGCCTCCTCACTCCACACTCGCCTTTTTGTTTTCTTAACCTCCTTTTAATTTGATTTCCTCATTTACAAATTAGAAATAATTATTTCATAGCTCTAAATAGAATAAAATAAAAACTCATTTAAGGTGCTACTGAGCACATTGCATTGCACTAGGGGATACTGACATTGCAGTTATAATTACCAGGATTATAGCAATGTGGCAGGAACATAGACTCGGTTCTACATCTTTCAAGATACCTTTTTCTTTCATTTTCAAAAATGTTTGAAAATAAAAGCAGTGAAGACTAACTGTAAAACAATGAAATTAATTCAATAAGCCATCAGAAGCTGTAAATAAGACCCAAAAATGCACTACCATAAAAGACAAGGTGGAAGTAGTCCAGAGTTGGTAAAACCTGAGTGCCTCCACTTCATTTTCTAGCCACTCTTCAGACAGCTATCTAATAAAGATGCCAAACAAGTTTCTTTGTTTGTTTGTTTTTTGTTTTGTTTTGTTTGGTTTGGTTTTTGAGACAGGGTTTCTCTTTGTAGCTTTGCGCCTTTCCTGGATCTCGATCAGTAGACCAGGCTGGCCTTGAACTCGCAAAGATCCACCTGCCTCTGCCTCCCCAGTGCTGGGATTAAAGGTGTGCGCCACCACCACCTGGCATGCCAAACAAGTTTTTTTAAACCAAGCACTGAATCATGTTTTCTTGGTTTTGGTTTGGTTGGGTTTGTTGTTGTTGTTGTTGTTGTTTGTTTGTTTGTTTGTTGTTTCTTATTAAAACAGGTTTTCAACTATGTTGTCTATGCTGGGCTCCAATTCATGATCCTCCTGCATTGCTGGATTGCAGGTGTGTACTGCTATGTCCAGCTAAACCCATCACTGAATCATGAACACTTATACCAATATCCACTTGGCTGGAGAATGAGAACGTACAGCTAATTTACCAGAAGTTATGTTACTCCATGATTTTTCTACATAATTTTTAAACAAATCAACCAAAATATAAGAATCTGGACAGCTGCACCTATGAAATCACAGCAGTTGCATAGTATTCACAAACCAATGCAAGACCAAATCTCAACATGGAGCGGGAAATTGGGCATGAAGTCCCACACCTAGCAGAAGAGCTATTAGCAACTGTTAGTTGCTGGGAAAGGAAGAATCAATTTTTTCAAAGATTGAAGACCCTATAAAGTTGACCAGTGCCCAGTGGAAGGCCACACATCCAAGACTATTAGGGTACAATAAGTTGGCCTTGATGAGGTAGGGAAGGGGAGACACAAAATTGAGTGCAAAAGAAAAGAAGTGGGTTTTGGAATAGTTAGGGGAAAGAGGATGAATATGATTAACTTCATTATAACTTTAACATTTTAATGACATTCCTCTTTCTTTAAACTCCAGGAAACAATCCTTAATGTTTATACTAACCATGTATCTAATACAGAATTTATTCTAGTACTATCACTAAATAAGCAACTATCTTAAAGCAGATGACATGGCATGGTTATCATAAAAATCAATGCCATTGGGGAATGTAAGGCAAAAACAAATACCAAGTTATATCAGGCCCAGTGACATAATTGTACTATGAAGCACTTGCTATCTAAATGGAAGCATGCATAATCAGATCTCAGATAAGCTGAACTCAGAAGAACATGCTTACTCACTAGGAATATGCTTACTCTGGGGTTACAAACATTCTTTTAAAATGATTTCTCAATGCTGAAAGAAACATAGGGAGTCAAAAGTCACTGAATGGTCACCACAGAATTTCCCCAAACACAATGACACTAAACCAGATGACCATGACAGAAGGAACAGTGTGGGTGACCCTGTGATAACATTTAGGACAAATAGTAAATACATTGAAATTGACAAAGAAAATGTTAAAGATTATAAGTTGAACCAAAATTTATAGCTACTTGTTTCAGTCTACTGAGCATAAACATTCTTAGAAGAAATATTAATACAGAAAAAAAAAAAAAAACAAGGAAAAAAAACGTGTTTTTAAGTGCCATTGACTTTGGGGGCTTGAGAAATGTAAAGCCCCTGCTATTCGCTCATGAATAAGAATGGTATCTTGTTTTTGCAGCAAAATGAATGAGAATATATGATGTCATGTCAACTTAAATAATCCTGACACAGAAAGACTGATGTTGTATATGCTCATTCATAAATAGACAGGGCTTTTGTTTGTTTCAGTTTCTTGAGAACTTTACACATGTATTTTGGTCATGTTCACCTCTTCCTCCAACTCCCCTAAATAGACCCCCTTTCCAAACCTACCCAATTTCATGTTTACTTATTTTCACCTATAAAGTCCAACGTGTGCTGCCCATATATTCTTGGATAGGTGATTTTCCTCTGGAGCATGATCAACTTATAAGGAGCAACATTTTTAAAGAAAACTGACTCCCCCCTCCCAGCAGCTATAAATTGCCAATAACTCTTCAGCGAGGGGTGGGGTTTTGTGCCCAACTTCCCTCTCTCTGCCAAGATTTGATCTGTCTTGAGTGTGCACAGATTTTGTGTGTGTTGTGACAAACACTGTGTACTCATATGTGCAACTGTCTTGCTGTGTGCCAAGACACAGTTTCTTTGTGATCGTCTACAACCTCTTGCTCTTGTAATTTTTCCACCCCCTTCTCCGCAATGATCCTTGAGCTGTGGGAAGAAGTGTGGCATAGATGTCCCATTTAGAACTGATCACTCCACACTCACTTATTCTCTGTTCATTGACCAGTTACAAGTCTTTGTGTTCCAACTCCAGGGAGGCTACCTAGAAAACAGGACCCTAGGAAAGACACAGGGATCACCCAATTACAGAGAAATGGATGAGATCTACATGAACAACCTGGACGACAGTGGGAGTAATGAAGGGCAAGGTTTGAGGGAAAGAAAGCTTAGGGGATCAGGAGATCCCAGCTGGATCAAGAACAGAAAGGGAGAACAAGGAATAACAGACCATGATAAATGATGACCACATGAGAACAGGAATAGGCAGAGTGTTCGATAGGTCCCCAGAAATCCACAATGATACAACCTCTGTAGACTGCTGGCAATGGTCAAGAGAAAGCCTGATCTGACCTAGTCTGGTGATCAGATGGCCAAACACCCTAACAGTCTAGCTGGAACCCTCATCCAATAACTGATGGAGGTGGATGCAGAGATCCTCAGGCAGTCCCCAGGTGGAGCTCCAGGTGTCCAATTGTCGAGAAAGAGGAGGGACTGTAAGAGCATGAATTGTTAAGACCAAAATTGGAAAAAGCACAGGGACAAATAGCCAAATGAATGGAAGCACATGAATTATGAACCAAAGGCTGTGGAGCCCCCAGCAGGATCAGGCCCTCTGGATAAGTGAGACAATTGAATAGCTTGAACTGCTTGGGAAGCATCCAGGCTGTGGGACCCAGACCTGTCCTTAGTGCATGAGCTGGCTGTTTAGAACCTTGGGCTTACACAGGGACACTTCGTTCAGCCTGGAAGGAAGGGACTGGACCTGCCTGTACTGAATCCACCAGGTTTAAATGAATCCCCAGGGGAGTCTTGGCCCTGGAGGAGATGGGAATGGAGGGGAGGGGATGGGGAACCCATGGCTGATGTGTAAAATTAAAACACAAATATAATAATAAAAAAAAGTCTTTGTGTTCATTGCCCCCAATTACGAATAGAAACTTCTCCAATGATGGTTGAGGAATACATGAATCATATAATGTAAGTCATAAAGAGTTGTTTTAACACTATGTCCGTTTAGCAGAGCACTAGTGGTTGATTATCCCTTAGGGCCTATGACCTGTATACCCTTAGATTCTTGGCCCAACAATTGTGCCAAATATGGGTTTAATTTTATGGAGTGGGACTCAAATTCAGTCAGAAGGTGAGGGTGAACTTTCATGATGTTTGTGCCACTATTGCATCTGTGGGCGTGACTTTCCCAGCCAGTAGTTACTGTAACTCATAGAGTTCACAGCTAGGTAAAATTGATGAGTACTTTTCTTATCTGACAAAATGCATGCATAAGTACCTTCTAACACTATAAAAGCTATCCTGTAGAGACAAAATCTAATGCAATTCTTTTTTAAAAAAAAATATGATGTGACTATAGACTATTACTAGAGATGTACAGTGGGAAAGGGGGTTGGATTTGGTCTGTATATGCTAAATTCAAGCATATCACATTAGATCCTGCTAATATGTACAATGTGCTACAGTAAACAATTTTTAAACTGTTCATTAAATTTAGGACAGATCTTTTTTGGCTTAAAAAAGACATTCAGTGAAAGGAAGAATGATAAAGGCAACAGTCAATAAAAGATGAGTGTTAAAGGCAATAATCAATAAAAGGATGAGCAATAAAGGCAACAGTCAATAAAAGGATGGAGTGCTGAAAGCATTGGTCAATAAAAGGATGAGCGCCAAAAGCAGCCATGTAAGTTTTGCCTTACCCATACTTAAGGACTAGTTTGCAAGCATAGACATGTCTGTCCTCTTTTCAACTCTGAGACTGTTGCAGTGGGCAGGAACAGATGGTTCTGATAGGCTCCTTGTCATGCCCAGTGAAACAAGACCTGTAAACACTTGATTTGTGCGCCAAGAATCCTCACCCAAATTGATTTCATACAAATTTGCCATTAAACCACTAAAATATCTATCTTGTTCTCCACAGCTCATAGAGTTGTTTCATAAAATCTAATGAGCTTATTTTCTTTCCCCAAAGACATCTAAACATGTTATAGCCAACTTCTGTTCCATGAGGTAGAAAGCTGCAGTATCTACAGTCTCTGGGCAATTGAGGAACAGGTTGTCCCGGGGTCCTCTACCTCTTACTCTTCCCAATAAGGAATATGCCTCTTGTTTCTTCCCTCCAAGGAACTGATGTGACCTCCAGCGTACAGCAATATGTAACAGTCCCCTCCCAGCCTCCCGCCCTGTGTTGTCACCGTTGTAGCTGAAGTATGCCTACTGTTCTCGTCACATTCAATGGGAGTTAATATGACTGCTTTGGAAGAACACACTTTTATTTTTAAGCAGTCACAAAAATATTTTTATTTCCCCTGCCTCTGAAAAAAAAAAAATGTTTACCTGCAGGATCTCTAGCAAGATAATGATAATGTTTAGAAAAAGGAATAATATAAGCATTATTGGCTTAATTTTCTTTTTTTCTCCTCCTTCATTTCATTTTTGGTTTTATTTTTTAATTTTATACAATATGTTTTAAATATACTCTTTCTCCTTACCCAACTCCTCCAAGATCCTACCTACCCATTCAGTATCTCTCTCTCTCTCTCTCTCTCTCTCTCTCTCTCTCTCTCTCTCACACACACACACACACACACACACACACACACACACACACACACAAGAAAAAAATCAAAACAAACAAAGTAGAGGGAGAGAAGAAAAGAACGAGGCGGAGGAAGATTCATGAGTATTCTAGTCAGGTTTACTATCTCTGTGATGAAACACCATGACTGAAAGGAAGTAGGGGAGGAAGGGGTTTATTGATTTGATTCTCTCATACTACTACTTTCATCACTGAAGGAAGACAGGACAGAACTCAAACCAGGAAGGAACCTGGAGGCAGTGTGCTACTTACTGGCTTGTTCAAGATAGCTTGTTCAGCCTGCTTTCTTACAGAACCCAGGACCACCAGCCCAGGAATAGCACCACCCAGAATGGGCTGGGCCAGCCCTCCACATCCATCATTAATTATGAAAACACCCAACAGGCTTGTCTACAGCCCCATTTTACAATTTTCTTAATTGAGGTTCCTTTCTCTCAGATAACTTTAGCTTGTATCAACTTGACACAAAAATATCCAGTACAATAAGACAAAAAAAAAGTATGGATTACTCTTTGTGATGGCCAACCATTCTTGTGTATGGGGGTCTTCCCTAAAGTGCAGTTGATACATTCCACTGAAGTAAACTGACTGTCCATTTCTAAGTAGGTATCAATGCCAAATAGCTTCTTGGTTAGGGGTGGAATTTTGTGTATACCTCCCCTTTTCAGTGCTAGCATTTTGTCTAGTTTGAACCTGCTCAGGTTCAAAGCATGCTGTCACACTCTTTGTGAGTTCATACGTGTATCAGTCCTGTTGAGTCCATAAGGTACTGTTTCCTTGGAATCACCTACCACCTGTGGCTCTTACAATCTTTTTGCCTACTCCTCTCCAGAGATGCCTGAGCCTTGAATCCAGGAATCTGATTTTTTTTTAATCCCATTTAGGGCTGAATGCTCCAATGTGATTCACTCTTTCCAAATTGTCCAATTGTGAAGCTCTTTGTTGAGCACTATCTACTGCAAGAAGTTTCTCTGATGAAGACTGAATGATGTTCTGGTCTATGGGTATAGCAATATGCTACTAGGAGTCATTGTATTGTTATGTTCCTTTAGTAGAATAATAGTAGTGGGTTTTCCCTTAGTCCCATGACCTGTCTAATCTCAGGTTCTTGGCCACTTCATCAGTGTCAGGCATGGGTTCCATGTCATAGTGGGGGACTTAAACACAATCAAAAGGTAGCTCCCGTAACATTTGTACCACTATTGCACTAGCATAGCTTGAAGTCAGGCCTCTGTTGTAGGTCACAAGGTTTATAGCTGGGTAATATTGATGGCTACCTTTTCCTCTGGTCGTGTGCAAAATACCTGACAGCACCATGAACACTAGACAACTGAGGTGAAGCTTCTGGTTGGTCACAAGATGAACTCCTCCATGTATGATGACATAAGAAATTACTATTTTCAGCAATAGGGCCTTAGCATCAAGCTAGGCAGAGTAGCCAGTAGGCTTGACAATAAAATGTGATGTTTCAGAAGGGTCCATGGGACTTTGGCAAATGACTCAACAAAATGTAATCCATTCCTGGCACCGGAGGTTTTACTTGGTAACATGAAATGTCTAGTTGGAGTATTGCCTCCCCCATTATATGGTAAGGCTAAAAGGAGTGAAGCCAACCACATTAAATACCAGTGTGTAAGGCATCATCTTAGAGGTCTCGCATTGTATTTCTAACATTGTCTTTAAAATAATGTTCAGAGGAATTGTTATATACAATCAGTTTGTAGAATGAGAAACTCATATGAATAATTTAAGTGTTGGGTATGATGGTGCACATCCGTAAATAAAACACTGGGGAAGCTGAGGCAAGAAGGACCTCGGGTGGAAGGCCAGCCTGGTCTCCATATTGTGAGCCTGTCAAAAATAAAAATAAAAATAAGAAACACTATAAATTATCTCATATATCTTGTAGCTGGGGAGGAAGCCAGAGCCTAGCCCTCGTGACATAAGCTCTCCTGCTGTGTCCATGGCTGGAAACCAAAGGCAGCACGTCACCTCTTATCTTATCTTCCCATTCTCATCATTTTATCAGCCCCTTCTTGCTCAGGAAAGAACACTGCTCTTTACAGAAGTACATTCACCCTGTATGAAATGTACTGGATGCCCTGATTCAGAGTTAGTCACAGAAAAAAAAAAAAAAAAAACACGCAATAACATTCTGTTGAATGAGGTGCTGCATGCTTTGCTTGGTATTTTAGCAGCATTCTCTTCAGTCAGGACATAAGCACTTCATCCATTTTTCGGGAGTCTGGACTTTTTGATCATGGTGAATGTTAAGTGATGTCAGGGCCCTATAACACAATGCCCGAGGAAAAGATTGAACTAATATATACAATGGTAAGCATTGAAGATCCAGATCCCATCATGTACATTTGAGAATTTGAGAGGTGAAGTTCTTAAGTCTTTCTTTTACCTTGGACATTGTTAAATTGGCTGAATCTTCTTAGATCAGTACAGGGAAGTAAAATATAGTTCAAGAAAGCTGCCTTATAGCATGCACAGGCCTTGCACAAGTCCAAGCCAGAAGGAGCCCCAGTGCTAAGAGGGGCAGTGGACACAAGCCCCCATCCCTAATGCAGAAGCTATCTCCAAGTACCAACCCCTCAAAAAGGAAATACTACTTTTGCCAATAGAGAAAATTCTCAATTTAAAATTCTGACATTAGAATCCACATAAATTAAAGTTCTTTGGATTCTTTAATAGCTTTTGAGATTGTAAAGGGATACCCAAGATTAAAAAAAACAACAACAACAACAACTTTGAGAAATCCAGGATGTTTTTGAGAATGCAAATTTGATCTGTGTATGTGATTACCTACTTCTTCAAAGGATCTCACTTTGTTTCACTGGTGTTTAGATTCCTCTTAGCTAAGTCAAAAATTGAAAACATGGCATTGTTTTAGATACTTTGTAAGTTGTTTTAGTGTGTGTGTGTGTGTGTGTGTGTGTGTGTGTGTGTGTGTGTGTATGAATGGATGTCACATCTATGCATGTTTTGGGGGAGCAGAAGAAGGCACTAAATCCCCTGGAGCTGAAGTTACAGGTAGTTGTGAGCCACTTGGTATGGGTGCAGGAACTGAACTCAGGTTTCTAGGAGAATAGCAAGCACTTTTAATCAGGGAGCCATCTCTCCAGCCTCCTATTTTAAATGTTTTAAATACGTATTTAATGTATGACTTAATAGAAGTCAGCCAGACTCAAGGAACTTACCTCCTAGTAAATAAACTTTTCTTCCTACAACTAGTCAAGTCTCTCCTCTCCATAAATCACGCAACTATTTTAAATTTATGTGTGGAGAGTCACTGAAGGTCTTTTTTTTTTTATTGAGTCCTCATGCCCTAAATCTTTTCTTACCCTCCCTTCTCAGTACATTTTGCCTTCTACACAGTGTTACTCAGGTGATATTGTCAATGACATAATTTATCTTAGAATTTCCTTCAATTTGTTGTTGGATCACAGCAAGAGCAGAGAAAAATGAATACATGCTTCTCTACCATTCATCCTGCTTTCTCTACCCTTACGCAACTCAAAACCCAAACCCAGGGAACAGTGCTACTAACGTTTAGCTGGGTCTTCTCATGTCTGTTAACATATTCACTACAATTCCCCATAGACATGCCCACAGCCAACCTGATCTAGATAATCACTCACTGAGACCAGCCATCCCAAGTGTCAACGTTCTCAAAGGATGTTTTGACCAGAGGAAATGGTGTGGGAATCACAGCACTGTTTTGAATATCCTGGCCCTTTGAAAAGCTACAAGGATCACTTTGACTTGTAGATGTAACCATCTTGTTAAATAAGAAACACAGAACCAATTGCAGAGTTAAAAACCACAAGGTCAGAGCAAGAGCGGAAATCCTTACCCTTCACTGCTTC
Organism: Onychomys torridus; assembly: GCF_903995425.1. Lineage (NCBI taxonomy): Eukaryota > Metazoa > Chordata > Mammalia > Rodentia > Cricetidae > Onychomys > Onychomys torridus. The sequence goes on from NC_050454.1 coordinate 64,382,412, forward strand.
TGCTGTCCTTCCTCTCCACAAGAGACCTACTTCTGTGTGTCCTGTCTTTTTTATAGACTTTCTGTTCTGTTTTCTCATTGGTTGTAAACCCAGCCACATGACCTCCTCGTCACTGCCTGTTTGTACAGACCTCCAGGTCTTCTATGGTTGGTATTGAGATTAAAGGCATGTGTCTGCCATACTGGCTGTGTCCTTGAACACACAGAGATCTACCTAGCTCTGCCTCCCAAGTGCTGGGATTAAAGGTGTGCACCACTACCACCCAGCTTCTGCCCTGGCTTGCTCTGACCTCAAGGCAACTTTATTAACATATAAATAAAATCACATTTCAATACAAATAAAATATCACTATATTGACTATCAACAGGGAGTAAATTATACACATTATGCTGAATAAGGAATTATGTTGATTCCTTCTCGGACCTGGGCTCCCAAGCAATTTCTACCATTGCAGTTCAAGGAAGGTACAGCTGAACTGAAGGAAGTCTGAAGAAGTTGGCTAAAACGCTTCAGGAAATGACAGCACTTCTCAAAGGAAAACACTAAAGGAAAGCTGAAGGAGCAAGAGCGGGCACCCTTGAAGTCATTCAATCAGGTTACTAACCCCAATCATGAGGACTCTAATTTCATGGCCTACTCACTTTCGAGAGTCATGAATGGCACAAAGAAGGATGGAATTACGGGATGTGTCCCTTAAATGTCTTAAGGTAGCTTTTTTGAAGATCATCAATATCTGCTATTAATGCAATGCTCTTTCCAGCTATCAGATCACCCATTTCCCTACATCTTTACCTACACGCAATGGGCCCCTTGATCCAAAGTTTTGTTTTTCAATGGTTTCAATGCCTTGTAGTCAATAAAGATTAAAAAATATTGGGTGACAATTTTCAAAAATATTCTAGATATTTTCAACTGTGCACTATTCTTGAGCTGACTGTTCCATCCCACCCAATGCATGAATCATGTCTTTGTCTGTCACATCCATACCATGTGTACACTGGCCTGTAGGTCACACAGGAGCCCCCAGGTTTATCACACAGATGGTGTCACAGCGCTGGTGTTCTGGTAACTCTTGTTAATCCTGCTTCCTGCCAAGTTCCCCCTGCATGATGCTCTTAAGAATCAGTCTGCAGGAAGCGGGGCTGAAAGTATAGGAAACCAGGGTGAGAGGGTGGGGTTAGAGGAAAAGCATCCCTAGTGAAGGACATTTGAAAATAAAAGTTTGGGGATATCTGCAGAGAAGGCACAGTAGACGGACAAGGAGAAGGAGAAAGAATTTTTAAAAGCATCACTTTTGAAAGTTGTAAAGGCTTTAATTTCCTTGGAAGCTCATTTTGGTTTCAGTCCTGTGTTCTTTTGACCACGATACTGCCCAAGACCTGACCGCACCAGTCAAGGCTGTATAAACATTCCACATGTGAGCTCATCCAATAATACCTTTGGGATGCCTTGGTAAAACACCTAGTGTTCCTATTTAATATTCCCACATTACCACATGGCACTCTTCGGTAGAAACTGGTTAAATCAAACTCCTTGGAGAACCTTCTGAGTTAGGTAATTAGAGCACAAGGAAGAATCTGTCATCAGAGGCCTTTCACTAAGTTAATTACAGATAAAACCAACACGGAGTGGTTAGAAGTAGAGATTAAAATTTCACTCACTTGGACTTTGGATAATAATGACTTAAACTCCTGGACTGCATTGGCACCCTGCTGGAAATGTGATTTGAAAACAGAAAAAGCAGCCAATGAGTAGTCAGATTTTGTTCTTGAAAGTAATTTGAAGTAACACAAGTTCAACAAACTTCACCTCCCTTCCTTTCAAAATGGTGTTTGGGACAGGATGGGGTCGGTGAGTAAATGGACCGCTATACTTTTCTCAAGACACTTTCTCATGTTGGTTGGCGACATGTCTAAATACTTTTTGACTTGGCCGATGTTCATGCTGACTCATTTTTAAAAAATCAAGTAATTCAGAAAGCGCATTACTTTCTGAAGTAACCAACACTGAGAGTTGGGGACAGGGATGGTAATGAAAACGCAATAGAAAATAACCCAAGGACTGGGTAAGGCAACTCAGGCCTGTAATCCTAGATCCCTGAAACTGAAACAAGAGGATCATCTTGAGGTCAAAAGTAGAGGAAGAAAAAGGAGGAGAGGGATCATCCAAGGACAGTGAGCACACTCTGGTGAACATACAAAAACGATGAACCATCCATTTCTTTCTCCTATTTGTTAGGGCTCAAAGAAGCCTGCCTCCATGTGTACACTTCACATAAAATACTTGAGCAGTATTTTTAAGACTCCAGAAAATACATTCCTAAAATAAAATCCCACCTAAGTTCTTCATTAAACAGGCTTTACATCACACCATTCATGAGAAACCTTTTTTCACTGTGTAGTTAAACGTCTCCTACCTTCTACTGCAGGTTTTATAACACTCCCCCTCTGCCGGGATTTTACATGCTGGAACCTGTTGGACTCAAGAGCACTGTTATGTTTTCACTTTACTCATTCTATATCCACTATAAATTCTAGGCCCTGATTTTTAATATGGCTCACTGTTAAAATATACTAGCTATAAACTACATTTAATTTTTTTAAATGCAGATCTCTGTAACACTCCCGTCTGGTCATACTCCCTTTTCCTTTCCAGATAACCTGACCTCTTAATTGTTTGAAGGCAGAAGAAGGAGCTTTTGGTATAGTACATGATGAAAGAATAAGAAAATAGTCCATGGATGAGGGTGCAGAGTACAAAGTACATTGCAGATACCATCACTGTCTTTGCAATTTGAGATGTTTGCAGCTTTCTGCCTGAGGTCCCCTCCAGCTGCTGGAGCACCCTGGCCCAGAAGTAGAGCATGCTAGTCCAAGCCAGAAGCCCTGGGGAAGTTAAAGATCCTTGGCATAGTCTTCAACCACTCACTGACTGACATCTGGGGCTATCTTAGTTCACACAGCTAGAACAGATTGTAGAGAACAGATAGTTTAAAGAGCATGTAAGCATCTGTCACAGCTCCGGAGGCTAGAAGTCTCAGCTCAGAGTGCTGTTATGACCAAGTTCTGGGAGATTGCCACCTTCTTCTGTCCTCATGTGGCAGAAAGAGAATGAATTGTCTGGGCTCCCTATGATAATAACACTAATTTTATTTCTGGGGGGCTCTCCCTTCTAACCTCAGCTCATTGGAGATTAAATGTCAATACAAGAATGGAGAGGTTGCTACAAACATAATGTCCACAACAAAGGACAGTGTCTACAGAATCTTGGCCTTCAACTGTGACAGCTCTGAAGATTTTCAACAGAGTGTTACCCAGCTGTCACTTCCCATCCTAGATCCCTTGAGCTCAACAAGGAGCTTGACTTCTTATCTCAGATTTCGATTCTCTGGACTACAGCTTCAGTGGGAGGGTACACTCAGCAATATTTACTCATAAGAAAAATGTCAAAGGCATTGTTGGAAACTATCAGTCTAGAGGAGGACATGCTATGAACAATTTTAAGTCTAGTCCCTCTGCTATAAACTCATGCTAACATGAGGCAGCTTAGAAATTGTTTTCTTGGACATTCAGAAGTGTTGCGACAGTACAGAACAAGTATAAAAACACATGCTTAAAGTTGCCTCAGATGCCTTGTTCACTGTCTTACACACATTATCTATGTATGTCTGTATCCAGCTAAGAAAACCAAAGCCAAGGGAGAGTCAAGCAACCTTCCCTGCAGGATTGACAGACCTGGAAGCTGCTCTTAATTCCAGCTTGAGTTGACAATCCCTGCCTGCCTGATACCACACCGCAGAACAAACTCACAGTATTTACAGAGTTTTGTTAGCATTAAGAGGCAGCCTTTTTTTTTTTTTCCTATTTTTCAATATTTTTATATGTTTATAATTGTCTTGATAACACTTTAAATACTGGATGAATCCTTCTCAGCTTTGTCTTCTCTACTTTTTGTATTGTCAATTGATGCACAATGATTATACATATTTATAGGGCACACTATGATAATTCAATACATGTATTACATGGAAATGATAAGATCAGGGGAATTAGCATATTCATTATCTCAAATATTTACCATGTCTTTGTATTGAAGACAATGACCATCCTGTCTGCTATCCATTTTGAAATACGCAATTCATTGCTGTCAACTGTAGTTGTCTTACGGTATAATAAGCATCCCAACATTAAAAACTATTTGTCCTTCCCTACACACACTTGTGCCCACTGATGATCTCTTTTGGTCCTCTTTTCTCCCCATTAATAGTCATTAACACCTTTCTATTTCTATGAGATAGACTTTTTTATTAAGAGAGTTTCTATTCATTTTACATACCAACCACAGATCCCCTGTCCTCCCTCCTCCTGCCCCTCAGCCCCCCGCAACCCACCTCCCATTCCCACCTCCTCCAAGGCAAGGTCTCCCATGGGGAGTCAGCAGAGTCTGGTACATTCAATGGAGGCAGGTCCAAGCCCCTCTTCCCTGCACCAAGGCTGTGCAAAGTGTCTCACCATAGGCACTAGACTCCAAAAAGCTGGCTTGTGCACTAGGGACAGGTCCCAATCCTGGGGCCCCCTATACAGTTCAAGCTAAACAACTGTCTTGCCTATGCAGAGGGCCTAGTCCAGTACCATGGGGACTCCATAGCTATTGGTCTACAGTTCATGCATATCCACTAGTTTGGCTGGCCCTCTCTGTATGTTTTCCCATCATGATCTCGATGGCCCTTGCTCATAGAATCCTTCTCTCTACATGAGCAAATTGGGGGCGAGGGGGAATGGAGGGCAAGGGATGGGGGATGAGAGCTTAGAGGAGTGGGAGGTTTGAGCTGGAATGGGAACAGAGTGGGAGAGCAAGGGAAGAGATACCATGATAAATGAAGACACCATGGGAATAGGGAGAAGCAGAGTGCTAGGGAGGTTCCCAGGAATCCACAAGGATGACTCCACCATAGACTACTGGCAATAGTCGAGAGGGTGCTTGAGCTGGCCTACTCTGGTGATTGGATGGCTGAATACCCTAACTGTCATCATAGAACCCTCATCCAGTGATTGATGGAAGCAGATGCAGAGATCCATGGCAGGGCACCAGTACAAGCTCCAGGAGTCCAAGAGACTGACTTTTTCTAAGCTTCACCTTATCCAGACTCTAGTTGCTTGATATCTTAGCACCTTCCCACTTTAGGTGATCTTCCTGTGATATCACATTATAGCATCCCATGAGTTTTTCCTGTTCTCTGTCTGTGTTCTTCACTAACTTTTACAAATTTGGAATAAAACAGAAAATCCATCCATAGGGCCTTGTTAATTTTGTTTAAAATATAAATATGATGCTTGCTTTAGTAGTACATCTACTAAAATCAAAAGGCTACAAGGAAGATTAGGATGCCACAATTCTCAAAGATGGCATGCATTTATGAAGCATTTCATATATTTAAGAAAAGAGTGGGGGTTAGTGATCAAAGGGCAGAGAATAAGTTTCAGTGGTGCTTCAGACACAGATTGGACATCTATATCACAACTTCCACCACAAGGTTCAAGGGCCATCATGACAGAGAGTATGGAAAGATTGTAAATGCCAGAGGTTGGGAAGGGAGCAAAGCAGTTTCTTCTGCACGTGATGGGACTCCTGCACTCATGAACTCACAGGAGCTGTGAGTGCCTGTACAGAATCAAAACAGTCAACATTCTAGCATGGAGTGGAAAGGGGCTCATGAGCCATCACTGTTATCTGAATAGCTATTGACAGTTGATTGCTTCTGGGAGAGGAAGAGTCAGTTTCTTCAAGCCTCTGGTAGGCCAGCCTCACTCCAGTGGATGGCCCTGCACCCAGGAGTATATATGGGCAGCACAAACTGGATTTGATGGGTTGTATTTTTTTAAAATCAAGGGAGAACTAAGTTAGGGGAATAGTGAGGTGAGAGTGGTCCTAGAATGAGTTGTTGAGGGAAGAGTGTGAATGGATGAGCAAATTACATTATATGAAATTCTCAAAAGAATTAATAAGAATATTATGCACTGTCTTAAAAATTGAAGGGAATGGGGAGAAGGAAGAGAGAGTAGAGGAGTAGGTTATGAGGGAGAGGGGTGAGGAACAACCAAAACCATCTGAAAATGCCATAAGGAAAATAGTAAATTTGAATGCTAATTATTAAAAAATTAATACACAATCATGTCTTCTTGTGTATGGAAACTTTCAGAACAGGGTGGGATGAGATTGAAGTGAGGCTGAATCATGCATATATAAAATAAGCCTTAGGAAAAGCCTGCTCTGGCTAAAAGGGAAACAAGAGAATACTTCCAACAATAAGAACAAACCTGACTCAGAGAATTTCTACAGTGAAATGGGACTCGTTCCCATAAGAACAGCAAGTCCAATCCCTGCTTTATAAAAAGAAAAAAGAAAGTGCTGTGTCTGCAAAGGTTTCCGACAAGAATGCCGTGGAGCGATCAGACTTACGTGGTAACAGAATCACTGGACATTTCAAATGTGCTCCAGCTTCCTTGAGAAACTAAGAACTACTTGCAACACATACATTCATGCTCGCTTGTTTCAAACAGGAAATGGTCTGACAAGAGACAAAGAGTTTGGTCTTAGTGAATTTAGAAAACTGGGTCAACTTGATTAATGATGAGATTAGTGATCGCTAGATGAAAATATCAAAATATCAAAACTCCTTGCATAATCTGTTGCTGGTTGTGTAAGCTGAGGTGTGAGCCAGCAATTGTCTTCACTCAAATCCTGTATCTTTATCTCAAAATAATATGCTTAGCATCTACAGTGCAAATTCACAAGAAAAGACAACTCTGGGTACCCTAGTCCCATTCCCCAGAATCCTGGCCTTTAGAGTTCGCTCGTGACTGGTGCTGGCTCTCAGTGATATGTCCCCACTTATCTATCCCTGACTGTGGGGAACTTGAACTTCAAAGTCAGCATTCTCTGAGATCTTTTGCTTCCACCTTGTCCCAAGTGTGAGCCTTGTTCCTTCTCTGGATGTCACTGGTTATGGCTGACTGTGCTCAGGAAAACCTCAGGAAACCCTACCTGGCTTATTCTGCTCCTAGGTTGAGCCTCTCTCTGCTGCTGACCACGATGGGGCTCAAAGAACCCAAGTAGTTTCACAACTGCCCACCCACGTACACTGAAGGCATCTCTGAGAATAAAAATGCTGTCGAAAGAGGACACGGTGCAGCTGATCCTCATTCTTCACAGATATGCCTATTTACTAACATTTATTTGTAACTTCAAAACCAATCCTCTCAGTTGCTTTCCTGGCCATTCATAGAAATGCACAGTGCAGCGGATCCCAGCTGAGGTCAAACAAGGCAACATGCTGTCCCGCTTTTTCACTCTCCTATTGTAAAACCAGTGTCGGTTTACAAGTCTACTCACTGCCCTGTTTTATATCTGTGGGCTTCCTGTTGATGATTCCCATGGTTGAAAGGATCCAAGCAAAGTGTTGAAGTCTTGTCTAGTAAATATATTAGAAAAGTTTCATTTGACCATAAATTGTAGCACTGTTGGTTGTGAGTTTAATAGTGGTGGATAAGAACTACATTTAGGTGTCTGTACACTGAAACATGCACAAAATAACATTATGTTGGTGTCATATTATGGCTAGAGGCTCACAGAAACCTAATCGTACATTTCCCCTAGGAACCATGGTTTAATGTTTGCTAATTCAATGCCTATAACAGTTATGTAAGTACTGAGAATGATGAGAACTGACTATAATTTAGTCACACTGAGGTCCTGGAGGAATGAGACACACAACAATCAGGAATGTGGAAAACAAAGGCTCGTTAAAGTGAGCTTCAGTTTGAGAACCAGGCAGGCCCAGAGAGAAGGGAAAACTTCACTGGGGTTAGAGGAACAGCAGGCACCAGCTTCTAATTACCCTCATGCAAGTGTGTGCATGCATGTGTGTGAGTGAGTGCCTGTGGGCGTGCGCGTGATTTTTGAGGTTAGATCTTGCTATGTAGCCCAGGCTGTCCTCCTGCCTCTGGCTCCTGGGTGCTGGGATTATAGGCATGCCCCCACCACACTTTCTAGAGTCCAGTGCTGTTTCAAGGTTACTAATACCACTAAATATCCCAAAAATGAGGCCACATAAACTATAAGAGCGAACGAGACATTCCTTCACAATGTTAGTCTTAACCATTTTATGGTCTAGTTCTGTAACTCTGGGTACTCTACTCATCAGGCTGATGTGGTATTGAACCTTTAAAGATGGTCAGCCCAGATTTAGATGAACTCTAAGTGTCAACGTATATCCAGTTCCAGACCCAGCAGCATAACAATAGTTTGAAATTGCTTATCAATAGTTTCATATTGACTGCATGCTGAGGTGTTTTTATGTGGTGGCCTGCGTTAAAATATATCATTAAAGTTGAGGCCATAGTTATTTTCCACATTTTGAAATGTGACTATTAGAAATGTTTAAAGGGAACATGCAGTTTGTATTATGTTTGTACTAGACAGTGTTGATATGGAACAAAGTGTGGGGGCATAAAAGTCTACAGTGAGAACGTTGATGACTTTCACTGCTTTGTGACAGCAAGCACTCACGTTCTATTTATTCGGGGACCTGCATTGTTCCAATACATTATATATACTAGCCTGACTTGATCCTCACTAAAATCCTTCCAGATGGACCTTGTTGCTTATTCCCATTTTATAGCTGAAAAAACTGAGGCAAAAAAAAAAGACTAAATGAATTATCTAAGGTCACACCAGATTTGATCCACAAACTAGATCATATTCTTAACTCTCTCACATACGTGCGTGTCCACGTGTACAAATACAAGTGTCAATTTGATGGAATCATCGAGCACTTGAAATTAAATTTGTCGGTAAAAGAAAATGTAGCCCGTGTCTTTAGTTGTGTTCACTGGTGAACACAAACAAGCATATCTGTAAATGGCAAAGACTAACTTCTCAACATTCTTTAACAAAACCTGGCAAAAATGAATCACCATGTTTGTGGGTAGAAGGTACAGGCCTAGAGTAGAAACAGGAGTCAAAGGTCGAAGGAAGAGGTAGTGCGTGAAAAATAATGACGGAAAAAGAGACGAGAGGTTGAGAGCAACGGGAAATATCTTAGGTGTGTAAGGGAAATCTGGAGGGGTGAGAAGTGAAGGGGACAAAGATAGATCGTATACACACGTGAAATTTTTTATTAAAAAAAAAAAAAAAGTTAAAGGGAAATTCCAGAACGCTTTGTGGCAAACAAAAATTTAAAAAAATTTAAATGAGAAATAATATACTGTATAGTCTCAAACTTTCAGATGAGCTAAGCAGTTGTAGGTAAATGAGGAACCAAAATGTCAAGAATAGAAATCTTATGGGAAGGGCAGAAAATTGCTGAATGAATGGACTACACAATTACAAATAAAACTGCCTGAAACGTCTATATAAAGCAGCTTATTTGTTATAAAAGTCACCTGAAAACTTTCTGAACGAGCTGTTTGCATTTAAAGAGTAACAATCATTTCCATGTACCAGTGCAGGGATGCAGGTCTCATTCCTGTGCTGTGCCTAATAAGGGCAGCTCCCAGGTGAGGGAGAGGGAAGGTCAGCTCCTTCTCATGCCCAAGGGCTCTGCATCTCCAAGTCTCTCTAGGCAGGCCAGACTCCAGTACAACGCTCTGATAGCAATTAGTCTGTGTGCACCGCACATGCGCGACTCAGCCATCTCCTGGGTTGCTCACAACAGGTGCTGAGCCTAGTCACAGTCCTGGAGTCAAAAGACCTGACTGAGTCTATCTCCTGTTGCTTCAGGGATCTCTGCCCATGGCAAAGCTTCCACAGGCCCCATTTCTAAAGGGGAAGGACAAAAATAGAGATTTATTTACACAGGGGTTAAAAATGCTAGCCACAGGGCTGAACTCCATTCTCTTCGACGTCTCGCTTAAAGCTTCAGCCTCATTTCCCATGGTATACTCCTAAATATGTAAATACAACCTCATGAGTCTGTACACGGTTACTTGTATGTCTGTTTTCAGGGCTGATCACTTGGTACTGGCTAACCAGTCAGTGTGCTCTTCCCAGGAAGAGAGCATTTCTCCCACTCTCACCATTTTATGATTGCCTGTACTGCTTTGCATACAGATGAGGCCTCCTGGAGTGTCCCCTATCCACTTTGAAATGACCATTGCTGTTGTGCTTGTTCAGTTCACGTTTAGGCAGTCACATTGGCGAGACTTCATGGGTGTCGCTTCTGAAAATACTAAGAGGCACAATCTCATATGTAAGAGTCAAAAAAAAATTTTTTTAACACTTAGGTCAGCAGTTCTCAACCGTCCTAATGCTGTGACCCTTTAATACAGTTCCTCATGTTATTGTGACCCCAACCCTAAGATTATTTTCATTGCTACTTCAAAACTAATTTTGCTACTGTGGTGAATGGTAATGTAAATATCTGTGTTTCCCAATGGTCTTAGGCAACCCTGTGAAAGGGTCATTCAATCCCCACAAGTGGGTGGCCACCCACAGGTTGAGAACCACTGGACTAGATGATAATTAAGTTTCTTTGCAGCCTAGCCATTCTCATATGTAGTAGCCCTGCCTTCCCCTGAGTGTCTCTTCTGTTGGTCCGAGTCTGCTTCTTATTAAAGTACTGCAACTTGGTGGTTAGGGAAGAATTTATTCAGAAATTCTGAACATCAAACAGCAGACTAACTGGTACCAATATCTCAGTGAGGACGACATTGTAGGAAAGGTCACCTTCATTTTCAGAGGGAATAAATGAGTACATGCTTACTGGTGACCACATATGTCAAGGAACCATCCAAGAGGGACTAGACACTCATCCCCTTCTCCAAGCCCTCTGGCTCTGGAGTTAATAACTTCCAGAAGTTATTAACATGCTTATTAATTTTCTTTCATTTTGGTTTTCTCTGGTTATGACTATAAACATAAGCCTTGTTCAAAGTTGAAGGCTAGATAACTTTTAACATTTTCTCACTGCCAGAGCCTCTGCCTTGCACAATATAAATTAAATTATAAATTAAAGTAAACTATAAATTAAAGCTTTGTTTATAAGACTCATTCCATTGAGGCAAAAAGCAGGTCCCATGGTGTAATGGTTAGCACTCTGGACTTTGAGGCAAAACGTAATGCAAATTAGACATTTTATAATCCTACAGCCAAATAAAGAAGATAATACTCAAACCCTAAATAGACATTTACATAATAACATTGCTAGGCCCAAGGACCTTTAAGGAAAGTCGAGAGGGTAAGCTTGCTTACTTCCTATTAGCTCTAAAATAGAGCAGGAGCCTTATTTGCCTCTACAAATAAAGATCAACTAAAAAAAAAAAAAAAAGACACTATAGTTGTGAGTTCTTTTATAGTTCCTGGTTGTAACAAGAGAGCAGCAGAAAATTTCATAAGAAGGAAAAAATGTTTTGTGAAAAATTACAGTTATTCCAGAAGAATTGCCCTAAATATTTCAGTTTATTATGTCTCTCCACATTCATGTCCTGGCTTCCTGCAGATTCACTTCTTTGTAACACATGCTACTTTTCAAGATTAATTTCTTCAAGTCTAATTTTTCTCAAATTTTTCTACAAATTTCTTTATGTATGCTCATCAAGGAAAGCCAAGTTGATACTTTCGGTCATTCTATATTGAATAATTAATCACCTCGCTGTTACTAAAGCCAATTTACAATACACACAGGTGCTGTTGAGTTGAAGTTAATTGTATTTAAGAAAGTAACCTAAGGGACACATCTCAGCTTGGATGCAGAACGTAAGATAGGATTTCATACAGTAGTTTCTTGACAGATGACATCAAAAAAAAAAAAAAAAAGTGGGGCAATAAGAGAAGTGGGAGTGGAAGACAGATTAGCTAAGTAGGTACTGTAGACATATACGTGAAAATAATGTATCATGAAGACAAGACCAAGGGGACTCAAAAGTGGGGGGCGATGGCCAAAATCAGGCCTTATAAATATTATGAGGCCTCCCTAAAGTATAGGCATGCACTGACTGCGCTCCCCATTTCTCTTCAAGGGGTTGTGCTTACCCAGAAATCTGTGACCATAGAACTCTAAGTATGTCTTCAGTGGATAAATACTTGGGTTTTCCTAAATCCGTGATGTAGAATGCAGGATGGGAGGCCAGAGACCACTGGGGATAGAAAGCATTAGTTTTGAAACAATGGATCCCATCCAAATGTCATGAGCCAGCTTGAATTCTGGTGAGCCTAATGATTTTGAAAAATATCTGTTAGAACAGCTCTCCATGCCAGACTCCAGGGAAAACCACAAGTAGGACTTGATCTGTTGTATTTTATAAAATCCAAATGCCATTTTTCTGTTCTAAATACTTATTTAGCAGAATATAAAATAGAAGCAAGGGGAGAGATTGAGATGGTGTACATTAACCTTCTCAAGCTGCCATGTCATGGTGTCCTGTTATATCTCTTTTGAAAAGATCAGTGTCAGAAAGCCCAGGGAGAGGCCACCACACTTGTCAGGTCATTCATAGTGTCCATTTCTGGACAGTGCATGAAAGACATCCGGGAAGAGTCAAGCATTAGAAGCAAGTGTGCACTGGTTCGTTTTCACTGAACTGAGACACAGTAAAGAGTGCCGAAATGCATGTCTCCTTGCTAATGTCTTTTGAAGGATATGGAAGTACTCAAGAATATTGCTAGACTCGCTGCTTCTCCCTAAAGGGACAGGCATGCCACTCTGATCAGAGAGAATTCTTCTCTGAAACTCACCTCAAAGTTCAGCATTTGTGCAACACACACACTCACACTCATACACACACACACACACACACACACACACACATACCCTTCTTATACAGTGACTTCATAAGAAATTGAAACTTCCTTACAAAGATTTTGGTTATCACTGGGGAAGTTCTGATAGGAGCACATGACAGAGTCAAGTCAGTGGCTTTTTAAGTTTGTGGATTTGTAAAGGGACTTCAGAGCTCATAATTCTCTGCCAAGTCCTAGAGCAGTGCAGAGAAAGTGTGTATATACGTATTTACAACAGCAGACGGACAAGGAAAGCCATGACATGACCAAAGCTTATCCTGGATCCCTTGCTTGCAGTGATCCCCACAGTAACGCTCTAAGGGAACCAAAGTGTCAAGAGAGATTTTCTAGTGGGGCTTATGATACAGGGTGGGGGGGTTGGGGGTGGTGGTGAATGACACCTCTCCATTGCTGGGATTTCTAATTAATAAATCCATAGGAAGCAAGATAGAGGATAAAATGGTGTCTTTTTGCTAAATATAGACCAGGCCAGAGAAGGTCCATACATCTGAGGGACGTGGTGCCAAAATTGAACACAAAAACTAGCCAAACCTACCCAAAGACAATAGTGACCTAATGTCTGTGTAACAACAAAAGCCTTTAGCAGATTAATAATACCTGTGAGTTTATTTTGTTTAAGAAATGGAGTCTGTCACTATGATGCCCAAATTGGCTATGGGTTTCAGTGTGTTCTGACAGCAGCATGTGGCAAGGTCAAGTTAATAACCTTGGAAGACTGTGAATTTGCCTTGGAGGTAGCCCACCACAACAGACAGGAAGGCAGTTCTGACTAGACAGGTGGGCCATCCCTGCCCACTCCAGCAGAAAAATATCCCGTTGCCTTAGGAAGCTTCCCACCATGAGACTTATTGGGAAGAAAAGAAATGTTTTAATACAGTGGGAGGTGGGAGGGATGATAAGGGATCGTGGGGCCTGAAAAAGAAACCCATCATATACAGTGTATGGAACTTCAAATAATATAAATAAGCAAATAAATAAAAAGAACATTGCCCCAGGAGGTGTAGAGGATGGATTACACCAACACACTTGTTTACATCCCACCAGGTGTGTAAGTGTGCCTTGAATGAATGAGGGGTCCTGCAGAGGAGCTGCAAGCCTTAAGCTAACAAAGACAGAGGGAGATTTCCTCCAAACTGGAAGAAATATCAGGATAAGAAGTGAAAGATCTCTAATAGAAATCTCTGTTTACACCATAATGTCTCATTTTTATAGACATTGAAGCTTAGAGAAATTAAGCAGCCCAAGGTCACTCAGATACTATAAATAAATTCTCAATTCCTGGAGAGGTGCCATATTCTGTATTATAATTACACTGTCCCAACTTTGTGATAAAGGTACTGCCAATGCAGGTATTTCATTTCAGGAATGATGCTCCATGGTGCCTTCCATGTCCTTAAATATCCCTCAAATCTGAAGTTTTATGAAAGTGATTAAAATAAAAATAAAATCCACACCCAGCTTAGAAATGATCCATCAAAAGAACCAACTGCCAGCTGCTCAGGGAGGCTATGGACACTTCATCACTCTGTGACCCATGCTTTCCCAAGAGCTGCCAAGAGCTTGTGGCCCATGAGGAAGTGGTGACATGCAGCTGAGGTTTATCCAGGTGACTGGGTGGGAAGTGTCACTCCTAAAATCCTAATGGGAAGAACCAGCATTGCTTTGCACTTGAAACAAGATCACTGCTTTTACCAAGCACCCCGTCTCTCTGCCCTTCTGTCCTTCTGCAAAGGCTACATTGAAGATGGCGAGTCCTAGCTTCCTCCTGCCTCTAGGGACCAGGGTCTATACAATGGATACTTCTAACCCTACATGTTGCATAGAACTACGACCCCCAGAATCTTTGTCTCTTCGTGTCTACCTTTGTCACTAAGGAAACGAAAAAGAATAGGTTGTAGGTGCACTGTCATATTTAACATCATTTATTCTACGTTATTTGAGTGTCTGTTTTGTGTCCAGCTCTGTGATATCTACTGAGGGTAAGAGAATAAAATAGGAGATCTACATGCTGGGAGTACAGGGTTTCTTGTGGGAGACAAGGATATTAACATTTAATAATTTGAATATATGGAAACTGAAATTCACAAAGTCAAGGTCCCTGTGAAACATCATTCAAGGTGCAGTTGAGGCATTCACATTGTGTTCTGTTCCACAGGCTTCCTGTTCATTTCAGAACACAAAATAGGTTGAATCTGTCTGAATAAGAGACCCAAGATTGTAAAGCAGCCTCCCAAGTTCATTGAAGATTGTTTAGATTCACGTGTGGGGACACATTGCATATATTTAGAAATATGTATTTAAACGATGACAACATAAGGACACCACTGAGATGTTTTCATCTGCAATTTTTACATTTGTCATCTACCACAGCGTGTCTGCTTTTGACCATAATCAGAAGCTTGACAAGACCACTAATTTATTTTTCACATATTTAAAATCTGCAGCCATATTTACAACAGCAGAAAGTTAGGTTAGAATTCACCCCAAGATCCTCATCATAAAATGTCATGATGCTGCTTCCACTTTGACTGGAGGAACAGTGAGGAGTTCCATGTGGCCTGTGCAGTAATCTTGTCCACAGTGGTGCCACAGCTCCACTCAGCTCTGTAACACATCTCCTCTTTATTCTTGGGGAATAGCTTCCAAGATTTCATGGCATCAAAGGACACAGATAATGCTGAACCCTATAGATATTATGAAAAATATTTTTTCTCCTATACATATACACCCATGATAACATTTAATTTGTCAATTAGGCATTGTATTAATGATACAGTAAGATTAACAATAATATAAATTTTAACAACCTTTGGACATAATTTTTCCTCTTTCCTTAATGATAGTAAGCTATGGTTTCTCTGTGGCATATACAAATTGCCAACAGCACTACCGTTATGCTTTGGACCCACTCTTAAATGAAATCAGGATTACCAGGGCACAACACTCTGCTATCACAACAGATACTCTGATAACAAAGACATCTACTGGTTAACTATGGGAGGGTAGTGTAGATACTGTTGAATACAATGGACAAAGATATAATTCACATTCCTCATAGGACAAAGCAGGACAG
This sequence comes from Onychomys torridus, assembly GCF_903995425.1. Taxonomy (NCBI): domain Eukaryota; kingdom Metazoa; phylum Chordata; class Mammalia; order Rodentia; family Cricetidae; genus Onychomys; species Onychomys torridus. The sequence continues at coordinate 64,398,283 of NC_050454.1, forward strand.
CACGAGATTTCAAAGTGTTATGCAGTCAACACACAATTTCAAAGTTACTATTGATGGGATTCTTAAGTATTATTGCTGGAAGCAGTTGATTGTGGGTAATTGCAATAGCAGAGAGGAAAAACTGTGTAGAAGGGAAAACCACTGTAGAATCTGAGGATCTCATTGAAATGACGTTTTATCAGTAGGCAGAGAAAAGCTCCATATCCTAAAAATGGTCACTGTCATGCACTAAGGACAGGTCCTGGTCCCATTGCCTGGGGGCCTCCCAACAGTTCAAGTTAATCAACTGTCTCACTTATCCAGAGGGCCTGATCCAGTTGGGGGCTCCTTAGCTATTGGAACCTGGGGCCTATGCAGGAACATTTTGCTCAGCCTGGGCAAAGGGAGGAGGGGACTGGACCTGCTCCATTGAATCTACCAGGCTGAGCTGAATCCCCAGGGGAGTCCTTGCCCTGGAGGAGATGAGAATGGGGGGTGGGCTGGGGGGAGGAGGGAGAGCTGGAAGAGGAAGGACAGGGGAATCCGTGGCTGGTATATAAAATTAAATTATAAAATAAAATTTTAAAAAAATGGTCACTTTCAGCTTTCTTTTTTTTACATTTTATTTTATTTAAAATTTCTTTTTCATTTTACATACCAACCATAATTCCCCCTCTCTCACCTTCTCCTGCTCTCCCCCACCTCTCCCCACACACACACTCACTCCTAAAGAACTTGGCTGAGTTCCTGGAGTTCAGTTGAAGAGAGAGAGGAGGGATTATAGGAGCAAGTGGGGGGAGGGGGGGTCAAGATCATGATAAGGAAAAACCACAAAGACAGCTGACCCAAGCTAATGGGAGATCAGGGACTCTGGACTGACAGCTGGGGAGCCTGCATGGGACCAAACTAGGCCCTCTGAATGTGGGTGACAGTGTGTGGCTTGATCTGTTTGTGGAGCCCCTGGCTGAGGGACCAAGACTTATCCTGGGTACATGAACTGGCTTTTTAGAGCCCATTCCCTGTGGTGGGATGCCTTACTTAGACTTGATGCAGGGGCAAGGGGCTTGGTCCTGTCCCAAATTGGTATGCCAGACTGCATTGACTACCCAAGGGAAGCCTTACTTTCAGCTTTCTAAAAGTAACTGCATGTGCTCAGCTTTGTGTGAAGACACCAGAAGTATGGTGGCTGTTCCGAAAGATAAGCTCCGGAGTAGTTAGATACTTCTGCGTTTCAAATGTCATTTGGTTGGGAAGCTGTGCTTCTGGAGACTGGCCACTTGTGAACAGGGGCGCCTCAGTTTTTGTCCTCGCTCTCTCACTCTCTAGCAGGCTGATCTGGGTGTGCGTTCATGACAGAGTCCAGATTCCCAAACAGAGAAGGGAGTGAGGTCTTTAGAGGCTGTGTTGCTTGTCTAATGCTGGGGTGAACCACTGTGAACTCAGTATCTTAGCACAGAACTCCTTCTCCCGGCACAGTCCTTCCAAGTCAGAAGTCTATCCCCATGCCATGGGCAAGGGCGTCTCTACGCTGTTATCACTAGGCTGAAATCAAGGTGTCAGTATGAGTCTGAAGGCTGTAAAGGAATAAAAACCTGTTTCCAATCTTTTTTACTGCACAATTGCAGGGCCAAAGTATCTATTTTCTTCCTAGCTGTGATCCAGAGGCTATTCTGCAGAGGACACCCACATTTGCTACCACAAGCCCCATCTCTCTCCAAGCCAGATGGAGCACTCAACTTTCTCAGATCTTCAACTCTCTCCACCTCTGACCTCTAGACCTTCTAGATTGAAATGGGTCGTGTGACGAAGTAAGGCCCAGCTAGAACACTTCCCTATCTTAAAGTAGGTTTTTAGTTCAGTGTTTAGTTCAGTCGTTGCTGAACTGATTTGGAAAGTTAACTAAACCCACAGATCCCTCTAATCACATAGTATAACATAAGCACAAGTCACAGGAGACTTCCAGAATAAGGCTCATTCTGGGATGTCACAGCATTCTCCTTCAGCAGACTCCCAGATTTGACCTGCCCACATCACACCACATCTACTCATTTTAAAGACAAAAGCAGATAAACCAAGATTAAAATGAGGAGAGAGTAAAAGCTAAACAAGTCCCAGAGGGAAACTCACAGTTGACAGATTTCCAGGGCTGAGGAGAAGGCTCAGTCGGGAAAATCCTTCTTGTGCGGGTATGAGGATCTGAGTTCATATTCCCAGCATTCATCTTGGAGTGCCAGCATTGGGAAGGCAGAGATAAAAGAATCCTTGTCTCATGTTAGCCAGCCAGTCTAGAGAATGTGGTGAGTTCCAGGTTAAGAGAGAGACTGTAGTAGCGTCAATGAGAATGGCCCCCACAGGCTCATATAGTTCCAAGCGTAGTCCACAATTGATGAAAAGTTTGAGAAGGATTAGAAGGTGTGGCCTTGTTGCAGTAGGTGTGGCCTTGTTGGAAGAAGTGTGTGACTAAGGGTCGGCCTCCAGGTTTCAAAAGCTCATGCCAGACCGAGTGTCTCTCTCCCTGCCCTCCATGGGCCAGGATGTATAACTCTCAGCTACTTCTCATGTGCTGTGACTGCCTGGGTACAGCCATGCTCTCTGCCATGATGATAAAGGACCAAGTTTCTAAAACTGTAAGATACCCCCCAATTAAATAATTTCCTTTATAAGAGTGGCCTTGGTCATAGTTTCTCTTCACAGAACACTGACTAAACAAACCTGGCTCAAATGATTAAAAATAAATACAATTTATTCTAAGAATACATGAATAAATAAGGTAAAGAACAACTGAGAAAGACATTGACCTTGATCTTTGGCCTGGACATACCCATGTACAGTTAAGAACACACAAACACATTTTTAAAACTGACATATTTACTTCTAATTATTGATATTCCAGCATTTGTGAATGTGTCAATATTTACCTAAGTCTGAAGAGTTCTTTATCTTCTTCCACATATAAAATTGAGGAGCTGATTTATTTACTTACTTATTTATTTTACATCCTGACCAGTATAGGTGAAATTATTAAGGCCACTCCGTGTAGTTAAAAGGGAGGTTTATTTTGTGGGGTAACTTACAAGTGAAGGAATAGGTAACAGGGTCTGGGAAAGGTATGGTGCAGTCTCTCTGGAGAACTCTCCTCAGTCTACCTCCAGCATCCAGGGTCCAGGAACTAAGAGAGCCCGTGAATCTGGCTCTTGGGTCTTCAGCATCCTCTCTCAGCCGGTTACCGAAGCCTCATTGGGGGTTGGAATTTCCAGGTCAAAGCTGGAATGGCTACCCACTACAGACCAGTTTCCCCTCCCTCCTCTCCTCCCAGTCCTTCCCTCCCACCTCCTTTCTGCTCGCCCCCATCCACTTCTTTGTTTCTATTCAAAAAGGGAAGGTTTCCCATGGATATCAATAAAACATGGCAGATCAAGTTGTCGTAAGACTACAAGGAGCTGATTTTATAAACATTTTTTCATAACTAAGAAATAAAGGAAGAAACTTGTTTAAAGACAAAATAGTTAATAAAAGAGGGAAAACTTCAGCGAAGTTTTACATATTTATCATTAAAATTTTTTGAGGATTTGAAGGCATAGCCCAAGAAAACAAGATTTCAAAAACCTACCTTCATATATATATATATGTATTAGAAAGAATGGCCTGCTTGTATTTAAATTTTTTCAGACATTAATTACTTCTCAAAAGGTTTAAAAAGATAAAGAAAAGAAAGATGTGCCGCTGTGGCATTCCCTGGCCTTTTTGTTGATCCATACTAAATATAGAATGAGACGCCGTAGGGGCTGTACTGCCTTTGGAGATTCTCTCCGACCCCGAGGATGCATGCCTTTCTGCACACGGCACTGTGTTGCTCTCACAGCTCAGTTGAACATCATGGTTTGCTTCACCGAGTTCTCCGTCATTTGTAAGCCTGCGTCTGCCAGAACTCACTGAAGTTTCCATTGGTGAGCTACGGCTACCCAATCATATACCCTGAGAATCCCAAAAGAGAAAGGGACCTCTCCAGAGACCAACACAGCAAAGAGCAGTGGTCTCACTGGGGGACTTGAGCATTATCCCTTAGCTCCTTCAGACAACATTCAAGCCGTTCCTGTGGGTGGAGGGCTAAGAACAGCAATAGTTTGCTGGCAAATGTGGGACCCTTTTTATGTTGGTCTTTTGTCACCTTCCATTTATGTATTTGGTATTGAAGTAGACCTGGACACGATCAACTTTCATTTTTTTGCAAAACTATTAGCTTAGCTGGTGGTCTGTATTATTTCCACATTTAAGCCATAAAGCCATGGTTTTCTTTCTTTCTTTTTTTTTTTTTTTAATGACTTTCTTACAGTTAAGTTTGTTGCCAGGTCTCCCAAAAAGACAGCTGAAGTCTATTAAATATGTTGATCACTGTGATTCGGAGAAGGTGTTGGCAAACTTGTGAGCAGGGTGTGATGATGCCGAAGGCTGATGTTCTAACAATGTAAGGATGAAACAAGATAAAGGGAAGGGAAGTGGGTGTTAACGTGTATGCATCCTTCTCCTCTCCATCACTCATAAAGTCAAGTGTCTTCAAAGTGTGAAGACAGTTAAATCTGTCTGCCTCTGACATTTGAGTGTGCTTTCCAGAAACCTTTCTGAGAACCTCCAGTATGCAGGCTTATGGAAAGGCCTGGGTACTGGGTCCTTATCCTTTGGGGTACTTATGCTGGTTACTGCCCAAAACTATCGTCCCCAGACCATAGTGCTCATGTTCTAGGGAAAATCAGAGATAGCCTAGATCACCAGTGTTCCTGCTGTTGTGACATTTCTTACCCCCATAGCAGTGAATAAATCTCTATGTCTAAATACATCCATGTAATGAAGGCACTTCCAGGGGCCCACATGCCCCTCCAGAAGTGATTTCTTGGGTAATTTTGCCATTAGTTAGTTTTCCCTACATATTTCTATGCCATTTTGACATCATTAGAAAACCCTGAAATATACCTACATGATAAAAACATGTAACTCCTTTCTCTTATGTATACCTAATGGGATACTTGTTAAGCCTGGACTAGCTATTCACAGGTACCCTTTGGGCAAATTATTAAGAGCAGCATGGGTATGTTGGTATGTGTGTTTCTGAGGCCAAATGATGAACTAGAAACTTTACTCCTTCCTAGCTTTTTATTTTGAAACCAGAACCCTTTTCTGCTCTCTGTGCAGAAAAAAATCACAGATCTTTATTTTTGCCCCTCAGAGAATGTAGAATTAGCACTGTCCTCTCTACACTAAGGATTAGTAAGGGGCATTTCAAGTACAGCTCATTAAAGAAGTGTTCCCTGAAATCAGCACATTGCTGCTTAATTACATTAGAAGAAACCAAGTATAAAATGCTATGGATAAAACCAGAATGAGTTGCTGGGCAGTGGTGGCACATGCCTTTAATCCCATCATTTGGGAGGCAGAGGCAGGCAGATCTCTGTGAGTTCGAGGCCAGCCTGGGCTACCAAGTGAGTTCCAGGAAAAAGGTGCAAAGCTACACAGAGAAACCCTGTCTCGGGGGAGTGGGGGGGGGGACAGAATGAGTCATAACTAAAGGGGCACTCCTCAGCAGCCGAGAGGTGCACTCAGGTGGATTTCTGTAAGCTTGAGGCCAGCCTGATCTTTGTAGCAAGTTTCAAGTCAGTCAAGTCTACATAAGAGAGCCTGTCTTAAGACAGGCAGGAAGGAGGGAAGGAAAGAGGGAAGGAGAGAGGGAGGGAGAAGAAAAGGAAGGAAGGAGGGAGAAAGAGAAGGAAAGAGGAAGAGAGGGAGAGAAAGAGAAGGAAAGAGGAAGAGAGGGAGAGAAAGAAAGAAAGAAAGAAAGAAAGAAAGAAAGAAAGAAAACTGCTTACCAGTTACTCTCCAGAGCTGTTTACTCAGAACTTTCTATGATAATAGAAATATTCTATGTAAAATTCTACAAAATATAGAGTTCAGTTTCTCAGTTATAACTGATAATACCTTAAAGACTCAATAGCTACGTGTGGCCGGTGCCCACCCAACTCAATAACACAGTTTGAGATCTATGAAAGAAGTTTGGATGTGCAGTGAAAACACACCCCCAAGGTTTCCAAACACGAGTGGAAATGAGTAGTGTTTCTCAAAAGAACTCTCTGAAACACATGCAAAAGGCCCACTTTGTACCACTTGGAAGATGTTTTCCCCTCCTTCCATCAAGCTTCAATCAATAATTAAGCAAGTGAGCAGTACCTTATCCCAACACCTTGAGCAAATTCTCAGGTACCCTCCCCTGCTGTGGTCTTTGAACAAGCTGTCCATAGACAGGACTGTTTCCAAGGACCTAGTGTATGTTTTCCACTTAACTTCCTTTTTGCAGTGTATTTGCATGGAAATTCCCCTACATAAAGCCTACCTCTATCCCAGCAACCGCATGCTCTAAAACTGTTCCATAAGACACCTTTTTTCAATCGCTTCTCTTTCTGCAACCCAAGCCATACAGTGAGATTTCTAAGCTAGCAAGAAAGATGAAAACAAAGTCCTTTATTGTAGAGGTCCCTTCCAGAATGTCTTTATTTTCCACAAAGCAAGGTTTCAGATGATCACTAGTCAAAACCTGAGGCCCAATCACTGATTTATGCCCTTTTTTTTTTTTAACTCAGTTGGGTATTGTAGTTCAAATGTAAATAACAGAGGTAATTTATAGGTTAATCTGTGCAAGTTCAAGTCCCATTTGAAATTTAAAGGGATTTGTGCCAAAGGTCCCCTTTACTGACCTGTCTTCATGTTACAATGTTTCACAAGTAGATAAGCTTAGAATCAAAGGAGACCAAAAGCTGTCAATTGTCACCTAGCTGCCCTGAGGTCTATGGAGTGTGGGGGTGGGGGGGCTATCCTGAAGATCTGCTTCATTCTTTCAGAGTCTGATGCCAACTAGATGGGCTGAAAAGAGACTAACAAGTCAATCTCTCTCAAAAAATATTTATACAAAGCCAAACAGGGACTGTGGAAGATGGGTCAGTGGGTAAAATGCCTGCTTCACAAGCTTGTGGACCACATTAGAAGCTTGGCACAACTGCATGTGCCAACACTAGGGGCAGAGGTGGGCACATCCTGGGGGCTTGATGGTCATTCAATCAACTTGAAAAGATAAACGCCAAATTGAGTGAGAAACACCCTGCCTCAAAAGCTAAGCTGGAGAAGGCTGGGAAGACAACACAACAGTTGAGAGTTCATCCTGCTCTTACAGAGGACCTGGGCTTAGTTCCCAGTACCCACAGTGGGTAACAATCTCCTGGAACTCCAGCTCCAAGATATCTGACACCCTCCTCTGACCTCTGCATATGAGCACACAGGTACACGCATGCACAGACCTACACATAAATAACTAAAAATGAAACCTTTTTCAAAATTAAAAAAAAAATTAATAACAAGGTAGAAAGTGATTTTGGAAGACATCCTGACATCAGTCTCTGGCCTCCACATGTGTCTACAGGGGCATGCACATCCTCATACACACTTGGAACACAAGAATACAACACACACACAGAGAGAGAGAGAGAGAGAGACAGACAGACAGACAGACAGACAGACAGACTCAAAGAGTGCAGAATTAACCATGGGCCTTACTTATGCCTTAAGGAAGCCCTCGGGATCTCATTTCTTTGGGTCTTTGTGGTCAAGTTTACTCGCTCATCATTATTATTCAAACCTGGACTATCACCAGCCAAGGATTAGACATTGGCAAGTGGCTATCAGTGAACTTCATCTGTAATTACCTCCTGAAGGACCTGACTATTAACACATCACTTTTCTGCGAACCGTAAACTGTGTTTTGTTAGACACAGGTCATGGTTTTAAAGGTACCTACACTTTATGTCTAGCACAATGACAGCAGGGTTTACTCCCTGTGTCAGCTTGTCTGTGTGACATGCACACATTTTGTTTTACATTACCTGGACAGCATCAGCCCCTCTCCATTGCTGGACCAGTTCCAAAGTGAGCACAACTCCAAGTTTCAACCCTTATTTCTAAGGTTGAACCCAAGCCATATGAACCACATGAGAGCAAATAAGACAGAATGAAGCATGCCTAAGCCAAAATGATGATTAGGCCTATCTCCAATGGCAAGCTCAGGATAAGGTTCCCCATTTCCACCCAACTCAACAGTTTATCTCTTAAAAACAAAGAAAAGAGGCACAAAGTCGTGTCTGGGACATACAGAAGACAACAGACCTAACTTTTCAAAAATACCAAAGAGGAAACCTATCTTTGAAAGAGCTCAATTCTACTACAGCAAGATGGAAAATAAGGCTAGGTTGCAAGCAGATACTAGCAAACTATGAAATAAGTCACCTGTATTTGTAGATTATATTTCAAGGGATCATACCGTGTGTGTGTGTGTGTGTGTGTGTGTGTGTGTGTGTGTGTGTGTGTGTGTGTGTTCTGCCAATGACTGCTCTTTCAGGGTACAATTCAAGAGCTGGGTAGCTGTGACAGAGACCATTGAAAGATTTAGTGCCTGGGCCTGTCCAGAAAGCCTTCTGGCCTCTGGTTTAGAGCTACATTTTGCTGAAAACAGTAATTATCAAGTTCCTGAAAGCCCCTGTTTTGAACTGTTTCCTGCTCTCTTGTACAGAGCGGCCACATCCATGCCTTAGTCAGGAGGATAGTGAGGAGGATGTCCCAGTCCCGCCACTCCTTGCCATAATTTCTGAGAATCATTACTCCTTTGTCGACATTTGGTAAACACATCTTTAGAAACTTGAAAGGAGGTTAGGAACATCTCTGAGGTTGGATTTCAAAATCTGTGTCAGTCTGACACTGGGATTCTGCACACGCTGGTAGCCTGAGCAGTTCTGTGTCTGCTCAGGGGCTCCTCAAAGGGAGGCCGCTGCCTGGTCCTTAGCAGCACAGCTGTAGGAGTGAACTTAAAAACTCAGGAATGATCGCTTTTCCAAGTTTTCACCATAAATAATCATTTTCTAAAATGTTCCAGTAACTTACCCACTAGGAAAAAAAAAAAAAAAAAGCGATGATGCCACTGTGGTTTTATGAGTGGACACTCCTGTGTGGTGCGTTGCTGCCCTCTGCAGCATGTCATGCTCATGCAACACGCTGGCACCCCAGTGACCTCTAGAGACATGCGCCTGTTCCACAGAGTAGGAAAGCTTTGCTAGCGCAACAGGAAGAGAAAGGTTTAGACTAAAATGTTCCCTTTGGTCAGAGCTGTACATCTTCCCCTCACATGTGACTGCTCTCAGGTTTGTTCTATTCCCTGAGAGCATTTTGGACACTCACAGTGGCACTAGATACTAAAATGGATTGTTGTGCTGTGCCTGCTAGATATGCAACAGTGCTGTCTACATATGCTATGATGGGGTGTTGACTCCACACGCAAATATAATCACCCTCATCTAATGTCCTACGAGCTAAGGTACTAAGGGTAGTGAGTCCTAGAAGCCAGGAAAGCAGATTTTGGTCAGTTTGGAAGATTAATGAATCTCCTGGGAGGTGCTTCAGCAGCTTGGACACTAAAATTGAGATGACTCAGACCCACATCCCCAAACAGGACGGCATGCACACAACTTAGGAGTTCATGCTCACCAGCTAGACAGCAACCACAGGGAATGCACTCTATGCTGGAGCACCATAACAGAGGACGACGGAGTGGGGGACCTGGACATCAGAGGCTGGTTTCTCACCATGCTGGAGGCTGGCCATCCAAGATCAAGGTTGGTTTCCTGGGAGGCCTCTCTCCCAAGCTTATGGGTAGCCACATTCTCAATGTTCTTCAGAGTCTTTCCTCTGGGCGCTAAAACCTTTTTCTGAGACCACCAGGCAGTGGGGTCTCCATGGTGAGGCCATTATTACTGTCATTTGAATCTCTTCATTTACCCTCAATAACTTCTGCAGAGACCCTAACTCCACTAATTACAAATACATTCATATTCACTGTAACAAAGGGTGGGGAGGACACAGTTCAGTCCACAAAAAGAAATAAGAAGTTGGATAAGATACCTCTTTCTATTGTTTGTGCCCAAACTGAACAGAACATGAAAAGTTTTAGGACATCATGATATCAGGAAAGAAAAGCATAGAGATGGAGATGGGGGGGGGGGGGAGCTGGATGGATAGCTGGACTCTACAGATGTCCAGGAAGAGAGTTCATTGAGCTAAGACATTCACTCCACTATGTCAGGAAACTAGAAGAGGGATTATAAAATGGGAGGAAGAGGGTAATGGAGTTCATGTGGTGAGAAAGCAGAATGCAAGGACCCGCTGGGGAGACGTGGAGTAAGTCAGTAAGGGAGGGGAGAAGATGTTCGCCATGATGCATTTGTATAAAGATTCCATGACAAAACTCAGTACTTTGCAGGCCAACCTGAAATTTTAGTTTAAAATAAAATAAAAATAAAAGAAATTCACTCCACTTGTGTTACTAGGAGGAAGGAGAAGTCTGAACAGAAGATGGTAGGGGCAGAGACATGAAATCCCTGTAAGAATATCCATCTTTGCCCACTTCTTCTGAAGCATGCAAATGATGCTTTGAAGCTACAGTGTCCTCAAGGCCACAGAATGTCCTATAACTCTGTGGAAGTTATGAGTTGTGGAAGAATGAGATGGGAAGTCAATCCCAGTCAACATTGCCCCAAAAATGTTCCCTCACATCTGCACTAGACATGCTAACCAAGCCGGGAAAGATAGGTGTGACTTCATAGTACCTGGACACTGGTAACAGCCCATTGCTGAGCACTTTCTGAGCAGTGTGTAAGGAAGAGGAGAACCCAGAGCTATTTCTGTGGTGGTATTGTGTTCCCCGAAATATTGTGCACCCTAATAAACTTATCAGGGGTCAGAGACAGAGCAGCCACAATATTAAACATAGAGGATAGGCAGTGGTAGCATATACCTTTAATCCTAGCATTCCAGAGGCAGAAATCTATCTGTTCAAGGATACAGTCAAGCATGGTGACTCATGCCTTTAATCCCAGAAAGCGAGCCTTTAATCCCAGGGAGTTATGGTAGAAAGAGAAAGATATATAAGGAGTGAAGACCAGAAACTAGAAGCTTTTGGCTGGTTAAGCATTCAGGCTTTTGAGCAGCACAGTTCAGCTGAGATTCATTTGGATAAGGACTCAGAGTCTTCCAGTCTGAGGAAACAGGATCAGCTGAGGAACTGTCGAGGTGAGAAAGCTGTGGCTTGTTCTGCTTCTCTGATCTTCCAGTGTTCACCCCAATACCTGGCCTCAGGTTTGCTCTTTAAGATTCCTGCTACATATTTCCCATGTCCTCTCCACTTGCCTAAAAAAGGGGTGCTGCGCTCAGGAGACTGAACCCTTCAGCCTTTCCTGCCAGCACCAGGTGGGGATTTCTGCATGAATTTGTTATTTCTTCTTAATACACTGAACAACACACGTTTGTTATAATCCCTCCCATGTGTGAGGTTTATGCCAGGGATTTTACAGATATTATTTTACTTTATAGTAACCTTCAAAACTCCTCTAAGCAATCTTAGACAGACTGGTCACAATATGTAAATCTTGTTTTGTTTTGTTGAGATAGGTCCCTATTGTTGAGATTGGTCTCAACTTCATGATGTGGCTGAGGCTAACTTTGGATCCCTGTTCCTGTATCTAGCTCACCACACAGTTTTCTGCCTTTAAAATCCCCTGGACTGCAAGCCAAAAAGACTAAATTACAAACCAAAGACAAAAATTTCTCATGCAATTCCAAAGCAGCCGATATAGTCTAACATGCAGTTTGTTGTTTTGTTTTTGCTGATTATTTCAAATCGTAAAATTCACAGCATGAATAATTCAAAAGTTTAGACTTTTGTTGGCCCCAAAGAACTGTAGTATTAACTTAAGCAGTCACTGTTGGCAAAATATGTTCTTCATTAATGAAGAAATTCAAGAACAGAATCATGGCCCCTTTACGCGTGATTCCAACACGCAGGAACGGAATAGGCATGATATTGGTGCACCTTAAGAGATGAAACCTGGTAGCAAGTGGTACACGCCTTTAATCCCAGCACTTGCGAGGCAGAGTCAGGAGGATCTCTGAGTTCGAGGCCAGCCTGGCCTACAGAGCAAATTCTAGGATAGCCAAGGCTTCACAGAGAAAACAAAATGGGAAAAAGGGTTACAAGGTGGACCCAACTTGCAGCATTTGATGGTGCACTAGTGCCATCTGGTGGCCCATGTGAATCATGTAGCATTTACTTAGAGACTACAATCCTAACTGTATTCCTAGGATCCTTTCATTAGATCTATGCACTCACTCCCTAGCAGACACAAAGATTTGAAGGTGTAGACAGTACAGACTCTCCGGTTAGTGGTTCAAATTACCCAAGGAGCTTATTTCTCCAAATATGGACGTGGGGCAGGGAAAAAAAACTCAGGCCTGCCCCACTGTTTAGAGTACTCCACTCTGACCTTCTGGCTATGCTACCACACACATTAAGAGGTCACCCTGTTGTCCCTGCTGCCTGTTCTCTATGTCACCTCATCACCAGTTCCACTTCATTGCATCCAGCTACTGTTCAATGCTCTTTTATCTGAGGTCTTAAAGAACAGTAACAGCAACGTGTTTTATTCTTCTATCAGATATCAGTCGTATTTGATCAGGTGCCCAATCTATCACAATCCACATCTTCTCAGCAAGAATCATAATGAAAGGAATCTTAAGCCCATGGTTAACTTTCAAGTCCTATCCTAGCTGGCCACAAGAACAGCAGTGTGTTTTTCCAATGCTGGGTCTCCACTGCCACCCTCAGGAAGCTTGTGGTAAAGGCACTTCCGAAGTGGCTGGCATTTAGTTTACTGTGTTTCACAAAATCCATGATGTTTTCTTTATAACTCCATCAAATTATAGGGAAATTAAAACAGTTACTGCTTATGTCTATATTGTAGACATGCAATAAAAGCTTATTATGCTTTAGATGTGATACATACATAATTAAACTAAATGGTCATCAGAACTACATACTCATCCTACCCTGAGTAGAGCTGATATTCACATGGAGCTTTTTATGTGGAGGGGAATTCTGTGTGTTTTGTCACTGCTAATGTGTCCTTATAAATTATCTTCAAAATTCTTATTTATTTCACAGGGGAAGAAGTTGAAGTCCTCGAAGGTCACCTGGCCTGAAGCCACACGTCTAGCATAGCCTTGTGACAGCTGACATCAGAGTCAATGTTCCTGGCACTGGGCAAATCCTGCCTTTCCAGTAAGTTAGCAGATAACGAGGAAGCACGATGCTGTGTGGTAAGAATTAGGACAACCTGTGTCCATTCAACAAACACAGCGGGTCTGGGGACAGCAAGGTGGCTCCGAGTGTTAGAGGTGCTTGTGTGGAGTCATGGTGACCTGAGTTCAGTCCCTGAACCCCACAGAGAGTGGGGCAACTCCCAAGAGTAGTCCTCTGACCTCTACACACCTGCATTCTCTCTCTCTCTCTCTCTCTCTCTCTCTCTCTCTCTCTCTCTCTCTCACACACACACACACACACACACACACACACACACACACACACACACATACGTATGCACAAAAAAAAAAAAACTACCTTAAATTGCTAGGCCCTGAAAAGGTGGATATCAATAAGACAGGAAAGATCTTTTCCCGTTATAGTATGTGCTGGTAGGGAGGGGCTGTTTTGTACTAAGCAGTCTGAGGAGAGATGAAATTAAACTCTGGCTAATCTAAATAAATATTTAATCTACTCATGTGATGATCTGTGGAGAACATTCCAGAAGGAAATGAAGAGCTGGTGCAAAAACCCTGAGAGTAGAGGCCTCTGGCTGCCTGGAGAGCACAGATCCTGCTCATCAGAGAAAACAGAAAGATGCAGAACGGAGCTCTGGGGACAAACACCGTCACAACACAGGGGCCTCAAAAATCCAGACCATGGGGCGGGCGGGGGGGGGGGGGGGGGGGTATATATTAGGTGGATGTAACAGATCAGCCCCCCTCACTTTTTTAGCCCAGGAACTCCTGAGAACTGAGGGATAAGAGACTTGGTTAAAATTAGAGGGGGAAAGAGAACAGAGAGAAAACACAGGACAGACTCAGGTGGGCCTGAATCCTTATCCACCGGCCCAGAACTTTATTCCAGAGGTCTATTTATAACAATGCCAAGGGGTGGAGCAAAAGACACCCCCCCCCCCTGCTAGTTACAGTCACCTGGTGCCCAGGCTCATGGTCCAATCAACCTCTTATGCAGTCCTGCTGGGTACAGCCACAAGGAAACCTAGTGTGCTCCCACAGGTGGGAAGAAAGTCTTTTGAAGGTTTGAAGCCTAAAGAGGAAAAGGTCACTCTGCTGCCATCATAGAGACGGGACTTAAGGGAGAGGTCACAAATACTTTGTAGTAGAGCAGAGAGAGAAGATGGTGATCTTGAGCAGCACTAAAGGGAGGGCCCAGCTGTAGGGCCCAAGGCATGATGTATAAGGTACAGGTGCAACTGGAGGGGCCACTAATGAAAGAAGAGGAGATAGGAGATTGGCCGGGATGCCTAGCTAAGGGAGGCTCCTCTGGCCTGGGGGGATCCCGAGCTGTACATGAGACCCAAAGTGGGTTTTGGTAGCTTGGTAATGGCTTGGTTACTCATGCCATTGAACTTCACCAGGGACCCACATTCCCATGTGACAAAATTGCAGACATAGGACTCTAAAGGCTCAGTGACTCACCTGTAATTTGTACCACTGGCCAATGGGTAATTACAGGAACATGCATTAAAATTAACTTGGATGATCTTGCATAGAAAAGTGGAGGAAGCTGTACTCAGCTCTCAGAGGAAGTATCCAGTGGTGAAGATGAAGGTATATTCAAGAGTTACACTTCCTACCCCATTACTGGTTAGAAATGAATTTTCGTGCTAGGCAAGTACCATTCTGTTTGTATCATTCTATTGGTAGGTTTGTGTGTCTTAACAAATATTGTTGACTGAACTGAGGTCAATTGTGTGTGTGTGTGTGTGTGTGTGTGTGTGTGTGTGTGTGTGTGTGTGTGTGTATGCCCCAGCACACATATGGAGAACAGAGGGCCAGTCTCAAAGTGGTGTTCCTCACTTTCCATCTTTTTTTTTTTACTCTTTTTTTTTTAATTTTATAATTTAATTTAATTTTACATATCAGCCACGGATTCTCCTATCCTCCCTCCTCCCTATCCCCCAACCCTCTCTCCAATCCATCCCCCATTCCCGTCTCCTCCAGGGCCAAGACTCCCCTGGGGATTCAGCTCTACCTGGTGGATTCAGTACAGGCAGGTTCAGTCCCCTCCTTCCAGGATGAGCAAAGTGTCCCTGCATAAGCCCCAGGTTCCAAACAGCCAGCTCATGCACTAAGGACAGGTTCCAGTCCCACAGCCTGGATGCCTCCCAAACAGTTCAAGCTATTCAATTATCCAGAGGGCCTGATCCAGCTGGGGGCTCCACAGCTTTTGGTTCATAATTCATGTGTTTCCATTAGTTTGGCTATTTGTCCCTGTGTTTTTTCCAATCTTGGTCTCAACAACTCTCGCTCATACAGTCCCTCCTCTTTCAGATTAGACTCCTGGAGCTCCACCTGGGGCCTGGCCACCTCACCTTCCATCATGTTTAACGCTGTCCACCACTGTGTACACCAGGTAGACTACCCTATGACCGTCCAGGGATTGTTCTGTCTCTACCTCCATTCTTGGCATAGAGGCACGAGTTACAGATGTCCATTACTGCACAGGTTTTTACCAGGATTCTGGGGCTAACTCAAGTCTTCACACTTGTGTGGCAAGAGCTTTACTCAGTGAGCTGTCTCCCCAGCCTTGGAGTCAGGTTTTTGTTTAATAATGACACTTTGAACCAGTTTCTACCAGGTATTAAATCTGTTAGGCGCAATTCTGATTTTTCTGATTATTGTTAGAAAGGTCATGTGAGTTTTGAGGGTTACTTATGTAATGTGTTATTTTTAAGATTTGGGAGTTGTTTTTTTGTTTTTTGTTTTTTTTTTTAATTTTGTGTGTAGGAGTGTTTTCCCCGTGTTTGTGTATGTCCCTGTTATGCCTGCTGCCTAAGGAGGGCAAAAGAGGTTGTCAGACTTTTTGACCTGAAGTCACAGATAAGCGTGAGATACCTCATGGGTGGTAGGAACCTGCACCCTCTGTAAGAGCAGCAGGTGCTCTTAACCACTGAGCCTTCTCTCCAGCCCCACGACCCATTTGGTGATGGTTTGTCGCTATTGTTGTTGTTGTTTGCTTGCTTGCTTGCTTGCTTGTTGTTTGTGGCTGTTGCTGTAGTTTGCTACTGTTGTTTTTAAAAAGATCCCAAGAAATCAAAAATTGTGAATGCAGCACACATGAGCTGCAACAACAGCAATGGGGAAAGATGAATTGTTTATGTTGCCCCAAACCACCAGGATACATACTCCAGTAAATGACTGCCATTTGGGCAAATTGTTCTACACTTTCCTGTACTTTCCACGCTTGTCTGCCGCTCACTGTCTGTAGGGGACAGATCACCCTCAATCCCCCTTCTCGTTTTCTTTTTTCCACACAATGTGTTTATCTAGTTTGCCAAATTGTAACTGTATTTTATTGAAAATAAATTTGTTGCATATAATATACCCTGATTACGGTTTCCCCTCTCTACTCTTCTCAGCTCCTCCCCACCTCCCCTCCACTTCCTTTCTGTCTTTCACTAGAAAACAAACAAGCTTCCAAGGTACAATAATGTAATATAATATAATATAATATAACATAATATAACATAATATAACATAATTAATATAATTAATATAATATGATAGAACAAAAACTAACACATCAGAATAGGACATAACAAACGACAGAAGGGAAAGAACCCACAGAGAGACAAAAGAAGTGAACATAAAGATGCAGAGACACACTTATTTGCACACTCAGGATTCCCATAAAAACACTAAACTGGTAGTCATAACATATACACAAACGACCTAAAATTAAAATAAAAAATAATATTTTAAAGAAGCCCTGATATGACATTATGAGACAAGAAACCTCCAATGAGTCCATTGAGTTTGTCTTCTGTTGGCCGTCTACTGTTGGGCATGCGGCCTACCTTTAAGAGTAGTTTGTTTTCCCAGTGAGACTCCCTTGGAGAACACTAAATTTTCATTTGTAAGTGGTTATCAATTGGAGATAGCATCTGGGTTAGGGATTGGGGACATGTGTCCACTTTCTCCTTTCAGCTCCAGGCCCCCACCTGGTGGAGACTCATGCAGGCTCTCTGCATGCTGCCTCAGTTTCTGAGAGTTCCTGTGTGCTTTGGTCCTGCCTAGAAGTTCTTATTTCCTTGGTGTCATCCATCCCATTAGTTCCTACAACCTCCCTGTCTCCTCTTCTGCAAGGTTCCCTGAGCCCCAAAGAGAGAGATTGGATGAAGAGATCCTGTTTAGGATTAGTGTTACAAGGTCTTTTACTCTCTACATATTGTCCAGTTGTGGGTCTCTGTATTTGTTCCCACCTGCTGCAGAGGAAGCTTCTCTGATGTTGGCTGAGCAAGGCACTGATCTATGAGTACAGCAGAAGGTCATTAAGAGTCATTTTGTTACTACTCTCCTTTTGTAGAACAGTAATATTTGGTTTTCCACTAAGTCCCTGAGCTATCTAATCTCAAGTTCTCGGTAACACAGGAGGCATCGTGTATAGGTTCCATACAGACCTATGGGGGTAAGAGTTGGGGGCTAAATTTGGAGGAGAAGAGGAAGAAGTGAAGAGCTGCAGTTAGACTACCTGCTTCCCTGGCCTGTGTGGCATGTGGGTTCCCAGGGAATCCAATGCATTTTGATCATATTTATTCTTCTCTCTCAACTCCTCCCAGATTCTAGCCACCTCCCTACCCATCCAACCTTATGTTCTCTCTCTCTCTCTCTCTCTCTCTCTCTCTCTCTCTCTCTCTCTCCTACAGGAACAAAAATCAAAACAAACAAATAAATAATAATAAGTCAGGAAATTGCAAAAAAAAAAAAAAAAAAAAAATGGACTCCATTTTGGGTTGGTCAACCCCTAGCTGTGAGGCCTGCCTTGGTGTGTGGTTGAAACAGCCAGGGACACTTTAACTGAAGAAAACAAATTTTCTCTTCACCAGTAGATATGAATTGCAAATAGATCCTTAGTTAGGGGTGGGACTTTGTACCCCCTTCCCCTTCTCCATGCTGGGATTTTGTCTTGTTTGAACCTGAGCAGGTCTTATGCACACCATCATGGCTTCTGTGAATTCATTTGTGTATCAGCCCTGTTGTGTCTTGAAGACAACTGTTTCCTTGAAGTCATCCACCACTTCTGGCTCTTACAATCTTGCTGCCTTAATAATGTTACTGCATTATAAACATCATACATTCTAATGGTCTTCATTTAAGATATTATCAGACTCTGTAGAGGTGGTACCTTAGATTCCTAAAGTACACATCAGGTTAGCTAACTCTTAATGGATATCATGTGGATCTCCTAGCTTGCTCTACTTTTTCACAAAAAGATATTGTATAAATTTAATCATTGGATAATAATTTGAATTATCAACCCTTTAATAGTCCTTAGAACCCTAAAACTGTGAGTCTACACCTCTATCATAATCAAGACAGTGGGTAACACTGGTAGAATGTCTGCCTAGATTGTGTAAGCCCTGGATTCTGTAGCAAGCGCTAAGGGAGGAAATGGTTCTCATCTCAATAATTCACGTAAGAACTTATAGCTAGATACTATGGTTATATAATCTTGATGAGATAAAACTGAGGTGTGGAAAGTTAAAATAACTTCCTCTAGCTCAGAAGATATGGAATGCCTGCCTCAAGATCCAATTTCTCAGATGACTGTGTTAAGCACAAACCTTTTAGATTTGGCACCCACAACCAAGATTCCACTTCATAGATTAGAAGATAACATCTCAGAGAAGTCAAGTGATATTTCCAGGTTGATGCGACTCCTTAGTGCCTGAGCTATGACAAGATATGGCTTAATCTATATTTTTAAAAAATGAAAGGAGGGATTTTTGACAAAGAACTATTATGTTACACAATCCTTCAGGCAGCTCTTCCAATCCCACATGTTCAGAGACTTCAAAGAGTAGTAAGGCACATTAATTCAGACCATGACAACATAGAGTCCTGAGCTGTCCCTTCATCTAACGCATCTAAGAGTGGTTGACATCCTACCAAATTGATGGGCTCTTCTTAAATGATCTGAAAAGAAGCAGCTATCATTTTGGATGTTGTTGTTCAAAGCATCTCTGCTGAACTTAGAATGATCAAAGAGGGAAAAGATTAATGTGCTCTTACATGAATTACTGTAGAAAGAGTGGACTGACCTGTTTTTCTTTTCCTTTTTTCGGGAAGTCAGGTAGACAGAAGAAATGTTACAAATAAACATTAAATTAAAACACTAATTTGTAATAAACATGTTTTGCTCAAAATTATCACATGCAAATATTTGAAGAAGAAAGAAAGAAAGTTTAGTTCACAGAAAGGAAACAGGAAAAAAAATGAATAGCATAAAAGTCCTTTGTTGGGGTAAGAACCATTTGGCGAGTCTCTAGCTTGTGATTGTTTTAATAGCTATAATTCAGTTGTTATATTTGTAAGCATTGCAGCTTGGACGGAAAGGTATCCTGGCAGTCGGGAGCCAAGGAATACCACAAAGTCACCATAAGAGAAGAAGGTTTCCCCGATGCAAGTGTGACAGCTCTGCTCCTGTGGGGGAAATCTTTCCAGTGAAGTTGTTATAGCTCTGGTTTGCTCTGCTCTGGAGAAGTGTTATAGCTCTGCTCAGGTTCCCTGCAGTGTAACGGCTCTGCCAGGGGAAAGTTTCCCCAGGGAAAGTGTTTCAGCTCTGCTCTGTCAGGCTCTGCTGAAAGTTAGAGCTGGGCTCTACTCAGCAAAAGTGCCACACCCTACAACAAACCTCACTCAAGAGATTTATTGGGAAGGAAGAATTCAGGAGGGTAGATGCCTCTAGGGTGAGAAGCAGCAGCAAACTGAACCGGGCTTATTGGGGAGAAGGAGCTTTCCAGGGTAGCTTGGGATTGGTGGGGTTTTGCGGCCTGACTCTGGAGCAAGCTTGGGGACTGGTAAGATTTCAAGCCCTGGTCCTGGGGTCAAGTCAGGGTCAGGGTGTTTTTCCTTTTCACCCTACAATATTTGAGTTCTAAACCCAACTTTTAATCTATCTGTTTTTCCTTCCTCTTTGCCAGTTGTAATTATTAATCCTTATTGTCAGTTTGATGAGATTTATAGTTGCCTAGGAAACAAACCTCTGAGTGTGTATGAGGATGTTTCTTTCCATGCAAGTCTAATTGAGATGGAACATGCTTTCTGTGGTGTGCGGGTGGCACCACCCTGGGATCTGAGGTTCTCTCTTAGTGATACAGGGAAGACACACTTTAGCACTGGCAAGCATGGCTTTCTGCTTCCTGGCAAGCATGGCTTTCTGCTTCCTGGCTGTATGATAACCACCTTACACTCCTGCTGCCGCATCTTCCCTGACAGGATGGACAGTACCTTCAAACTATGAATCCAAGTAAACCCTTCCTTTCTTAGGCTGCTTTTTTTTTTCAGGGATTATATTATAGCAATAAAGAGGGGAACTAATTTACTTTCATAGCCTAGTTGGCCCCAAAGAAAACAAAAATGCCTGTTCTTAAAGGAAATCAAAATAGTCGGGATAGCATCAGTCGGGGTAGCATCATTACTCTTATTGTCTTATAAACCTAACAGCTGCCATTCAGTAAGCAAGACTGTACTGAGCTTAACATTGCCTGTATCATGAAGTCCTTATAAAATTGTCTTAGTTTAGGTATGAAAGCCTGGCTTTCTACATTTCCTACACATAGGAATGTCCTACAGTAAGGTTGAAACTTCTTCCATAGTTATTTCTTTAAAAAGCATTATTCTTATAGTGTACATAAGAATGTACATAACCCACAATAAATAATGCCTCAATTACACCCTGCTATTTGTATGATTATGCTGTATACATCAGCTCGAGATAGACCTCCTCTGGCTATTGACTCAAGGTGTCAACAGTATGCAAAGCCCTGGCTTCATCTCAAGACAGCAGAGCTCACTCTCTACTTAGTCTTTTACTGATCAAATATCCTCAGGCAAGTTGCTACACAAGTCCTCATCTGACTTAGAGAAAAGGGGTAATCTCTTTATGTGTTCCAGAGGTCATAGAAGAAAATATAAGACAAAATTCAAAAACCAAAAAGCACTATCAGATGGAAGGAGCTGCTGTTACATTGCAAAGCACATAACCAGCAATAGCCTATTGGTATAGCACCTGTGGTGGTTTGAAAGAAAATGCCCCCCAAATGGTATGTCACTATTAGGAGGTGTGGCCTTGTTGGAGTAGGTGTGGTCTTGTTGGGGGAAGTATGTCACTGTGGAGGTGGGCAATAGAAACCCTAAGAGAGAACCACAAGCCATGACAGAGGCCTATAGATTCAGGACAGCCATAAACAGCTTAGCCCTGTGTGATGGAATATCTCCTTCTCCATTCATGATGCATGCCTCTAAAGCCTGGTATTCATAGCAGTGACTCCACAGCTTGATAAATGGTTCTTTAGCATGAAATGGACAGTTCGTCAGTTTTTCCTGAGTCCTGAGTGCCTGCCCATGGGCAGGATAGTCCCTCCAATACCTGCAACATTCATCTCCAATCCCCAAGGTCCTTATAAAAGCAGAAAGATTAACATTCTCAGCACTATTAGAGGAAGGATACTACTTTCAGTATCCTGGACCCTAAAGAGAAAATGCTGTTTATTAACTCATAAGTATTAAATTAGCCTTTAAAGGGTAGGGGGGATGGTATATCTGGTAAAGACCATGAGAACAAGTTCAGATTCCCAGAACCCATATAAAACCTGAATAAGACAACATCCCATCTGGAATCCCAGCAACAAGGAATCCCCAGAACAAGCTGCTTAGCCAAACTAGCTGAAACAGAAACTCCAATTCAGCAAGAAACTTTGTCTAGTGATATAAGGTGGAAACTAGCTTCCATGTGCTTGCATGTGGGCACACACACAGGTGCATCATACACACACATGACCTCCACATTCATATCCCACATAGTCTTTGAGACTGATGATTTAAATTCCAGGCAGTAACTGTCCCTGGGGCAGTACCTCACAAACCTTATAAATAAACACATAATGTGACTAGAGCCACCTTAAATGGAATAGTGCTGGCCACATAATATGACTTGAGCCACCTTAAATGGAATAGTGCTGGCCACATAATGTGACTAGAGCCACCTTAAATGGAATAGTGCTGACCACATAATGTGACTAGAGCCACCTTAAATGGAATAGTGCTGACCACATAATGTGACTAGAGCCACCTTAAATGGAATAGTGCTGGCCACATAATGTGACTTGAGCCACCTTAAATGGAACAGTGCTGACCACATAATGTGACTAGAGCCACCTTAAATGGAACAGTGCTGGCTTCATTACTTGCTGTGACACCAAACACCTGGCAGAAAACAACTCAAAGGAGCAAGGGTTTCTTTCCATTTAAAGGTGTAGTTCCTCGTGGTGGGGAAGGCATGGACTCTGGGCGCAGTTGTAGCAGCAGGAGCAAGAGGCTACTGCTTACATTTAGTTGGCCAGAAAGCAGAGAGAAAGAATACTGGTGATCACCTTGCTTTGCTCTTTCTCGGTTTTTATTCATTCCCAGCACCAGTCCATAGCATGGCACTGCCCACAATCAAAGTGGGGTTTTCCTTTCGGTTACCCACCCTGGAAACAACCTTACAGGTATATCAAGAGGTGTGCCTCCAAAACATCCTAAGTTCTCCTGATCCAATCCAGCTAACAAGCAAAATTAACCATCATAAGCACTGTTTTGGAAAGAGATTTTATTTATTCCATACAGTTTTATGAATTTTTCCTACCTATCTACTATATTTGTTTAGAAAGCTACAGTCCTTCTAAACACACACACACACACACACACACACACATACACACACACACACACACACACACACACACACACACACACACACTTCTTCTGTTTACTTATATTTTCCTTTTACTGAAGTTTTCCTTTTAAAAAAGTCAGTGAAATTCAAGAGATTGCTGGTGTTTTTTTAATGTAATGCAAAAAATAAAATGATGTGTGTTCTTCATTTGTATTGCTTAAGATAAAAAGATAACATTTATCGAAAGAAAGCAGTAGGTCTCTAGAATTTTCTAAGATCATTCAGTACATTTTCAGTAGAGTTCTATCCACTACCAAATGAACTCAAAAGAAGAAATTCGATCAAAGTTCAACCAGTTGCTTGTCCCTCCTCCAGTAGCGGACACTAAATGCATAGATGCATCTGAGGAAGTTCCAGTGAGCTGGTGAAAAGACCATGCTTCTGAGCTTGGCAGAGCCTACCTCCTGCCTTGTAAATGTCAGCATGTGTCCGTGTGAGCATCTGACGCTGCTCACTAGCACATACCAAAGGCCAGGAATTTGGCAGACTCTGCCTGATTCCAATGCCTAAAAATATTCCGTTTTATCAAAGTCTATTCTGATGCCTTTTAGCATGTGGAGAAAATGCTAGAACAGCAAGATCTTCAGGAAATGGAAAGTCTGATATGCTTTCCAAAAAATTCCAAATGACACAACTTCATTGTGCAAGAAATTACCCTTCAGCCTCAGTTCTTGTTGCTCAACTATTTTTATCTCCATGGACCCTTTTTTGAGACTTTTTGTTTATTTATAAGCCATATAAGGTGATTTCTTTCCTCTCGTGTTTAGACACTTATCAAATGTAATTTGATTCCACAGACTATTATGGAGAATGTAATATACACGAGGTGCTTAGCTGAGCACCACTTGTAGCAGCTAAAGTTAAGGCTTGTCCAATCATTAGAACAGTGTTCATGAGTGGTCTCCAAAATCCAGACATTTAAATATGCATATATGGAGAAACTATGACCAAAGTACATATGTCATAATAAACTTAGTATTTTGTACACCAAAAGTAAAAATAGAAATTCATGTAGAAAAAAAAAAAAGATACAAGAGAAGTTCTGGCTTTTGCTTCTTTACCAGGGCCTGCAGACATACCTTGTTATTGCAGTAGAAAATGAACCATTCAAGTATACACTCCCAGTGCCTGCCCACCCAGTGGCCATCTAATGTCCCAACCAAGCTGGGCCCGGACGACAGCTCCAGCTACTCGCTAATCCATTTAAAAATGTTTTAACTTCCAGTCTTCCCAGTTGCACTTCCTATGCAAAAGGAACACATTTCTTCCTCCCTCATCTCTCTTAGCCATTCACTTTTGTTTCAGACAAACCTTTTAAATTTGTCCTTTCTACCTCATTCTGTGTACTGAAAATAGTCTCCGCAAACCATCCATTCCAGTTGCAAGGCAGAAGCTCCTTTATTTTTATTCTTTAACTCACACTTGAGAGTCCCCACTGCCACTGCAAAGTACTTTCTACATCATTTCACACGACTCTTCAAAGGACTGGGTAGGATAGATGCCACTGGTCACATAAATTAGGGTTCTAAGCATTTGGAAGGATCAATGCAACTAAAACGTGTTCCTGGGGGGGGGGGGGGGGGGGCTGATGGATGTGAGGCTGGATAGCTATACATTCTGGACATCCTAGCAATCTAATACAGATGGTGGAGGATCTGAAAAAGAAAAGCAGGGAAACACAGGAGAGGCATGAGGCATGATTAAGAGTGAGTTGTACTACATGATCAGTTTGCGTTGGACAAAGCAATCCAATTCTTTTGTTTGGTTTTGGTTTTTGCAGAGAATGCATTTATTTCTCTTTTGTCCTTTTTTTTTATTAACATTTTTTCCTTTGTCTTACATACCGACCACAGTTTCCCCTGCCTAGATAACAAAGAGGGCCCAAAGAGGGATGCATGTATTTCTCTAGGAAGGGGAACTGGAAGAGATCTCTTTGAGCAATCCAATTCTTATATTCAAGGTCTAGACATTAGGAAGAGAATGTAGTTACAGCCAAGAAGTCAATGTATAGAGGAGCCTGGGAAAGACAGAGAGGACACTGGCGACCACATTCGCGCCCTCATCATGGAGAACCAAGCAGCTGGCAGCAGGTGACAGAAAGGAAATCTGTAGGCACTGAGGGCACAGTACTGGCGAATGAGCTCTGTGAAGTAGGGGGAAACTTTTAGAAAAGGGCACTGGAAAAAAAAAAAGAGGAAAAGACTAAAAATAGAAAGTCTTAGTAGGCAGTCAAGAAAAATAAAATCTTTGTACCCTTGTTAATGTGTGAGTTGCATTGAATTAAATTCTTTGCAACATTTCCCGTCAAACTCAACCCTCAGGCATGAAAATTGCATGTCAAATCTCTCCACTGTAGGTCACCTAAAAATAGGTTCCAGGTATTAGGGAAAGAGCTGGCCAATAGGCAGGGTCTGAGAGGCTTATGGGTCCAGAAATGCTACACATTTAGATCCAGAAAGCACACAAGCCAGCAGCTGTGTCCAAGTGGGGAAGCATGAATGCCTAGTGGGGCCTCTCTGGGGCTGCCAGGCCCTGCGGAGCTCTTCTTCTTCTAGCAGCTGAGAAGCTGCCACAACTGGACCTCAAAATGAAACTGGCACATCAGTGAGTAGGTGTCCTCTGATGTCCCTTTGAGTCCCAAAGTCCTAGGATCCAGGCCAGCTTCCTGACATGCAACCTACGAATTCACACAAGTCCCTGTGTTATGATGGATCCTGCACATGGTTTAAGCTCTGCTACTGCTATATTGAAGCACTTATGAATGTTTATTTGCTTCTTTATTTCTTTGTCTATCTGTCTTTCTATCTGTCTTGTTTCTTCAGAGCCTGGTATTTTTATCACATACTGGCCATCACAAATCACATAGCTGAGTTGGGCAGTGGTGGTGTATGCCTTTAATCCCATCACCTGGGAGGCAGAGGCAGTCGGATCTCTGTGAGTTTGAGGCCATCCTGGTCTACAGAGTGAGTTCCAGGACAGGCAGCAAAGCTACCTCGAAAAAAAAAAAAATCACATAACTGGTTCTTGGGGGAATCTGTTGCTTCACACAGACTGAACAGAGATGTGAGTATGATCTGAGATCATACAGCACAACTTCATTTATAGGTTTATTCCCTTATTGTACAAATTACCATACAAAATACAGAATTCACAGCACAGCAATTAAGAGAGCACGGGACTCTTCTCTTGACTACAAAAGCTAGTAGACTGCAAGAACAACTCCCCATTTTCTGGACGAGAGTGCTGACAAAAAGGAAATCCTTGTGCGTGGACGGGGATGGGGTGATTGTAGATGGTTGAAGCTGCAGTTAAGCTTCATGCTATATTCCTAGAATCCACACAAGGAATGAAATTCTAGGTTCCAACAGATTTCTCGAATCGGCAAGCTGTTCTGTTTTGTCCCATTCTGTTCCATTTTGTTTTGTTTTGTTTTGTTTTGTTTTGTTTTGTTTTGTTTTGTTTTGTTTTGTTTTGAGATGGTGTCTCATGGGGTAGCCTTGGCCTGGAATTCATTATGTAGACCAGGCTAGCTTGGAACTCACGAGAGATCTGTCTGCTTCTGCCTCCCTATCACTGGGATTAAACGTGTGTGCCACCATACCTGGCTTCCACAAACTTTTTTTATAAATCTCCTTCCTATAAGAGGCAAGAAAGGAAATATTTTTAGATTTTTGTAATTCACACTCTTAACTGGAACTTGTAAGCTCTATCATGGTAAGAAGAAGGCAGTATGCAAAAGAATAAGCATGCTCACATACCAATGTAACTTTACTTCTACACCTGAGCACATACCAGTGCTACTTGAATTCTACACCTGAGCACACACCAATGCAACTTTTAATTCTACACCTGACCACCACATACTGAAGATATTAAGACTGAAAACAATGTTTCAGCTAACTTCTGACACTGGAAATTTTCAAATTACTTTGATAGTATTGCTGACAGCAAAATAGGTCCAATACTGCATAATGCATTCATCTGCCATGTTTTTTTTTTCCTGTTCCCTTTAGTACGGGATGTATGTAACATCCTAGTCTCCTGTCTGTTTCTACGATAAAATATGCTGACAGAAAACAACTTAGGGGAGAAAGAGTTTATACTTTTGCTCACAGTTCTGGCTTAGAAACCATAATTATGGAGAAGTCACAGCAACAACAGCCATATAGAGATTATCTAAAATACTTACTCTGTAGCCTTTTATAAGAAGGATTTGTTTTATTTTATATGTATGGATGTTTTGCCTACGTGTATATCTGTGCACCACTATGTGCTACCATCAGATTCCCTGGAACTGAAGTTACAGACAGTTCGAAGCCACATGTTAGTGCTCTGACCAGAACCCAGGGCCTCTGAAAGAGCAGCCAATGTGCTCAACCACGAACCATCTCTCCAGCTCCAAGTGTTTGCTTAGTGTAGAAGTAGATGAAAACCTTAAATTCCATTGAGTTTGATATTTCCCATATTGACTCTACAAAAATATTATAAAACTTAATTGAAACTTTAAAGTTTCTTTCCATCTTAAGATTAATTTCCTCTTTCCCAATGAACCAGTTGCAGATTGATATTTTTCCCAATTCTATTAATTTATTACTGTCTTCACTGCTCCATTTTTTACCTTAAATTTTATATATTACTAATGCTAGTGATTTTATTCGGGGCTCTGTTCAGTTTGTTATTAGGTCTTGCTGTACAGCCCAGCGAATGGCTGTGTTTTGGATACTGTGATGTTCAGTAAAGTGTAAAGTAGTTTGGGTTTATTAAACAAGTCTCTCTAAACCTCCAATGTCCTTCAAGAACCAGGCCATAAAGCAGGTGTGGAGGCACACACTTGTTACTCCAGTACTGGGGAGAGGAGGCTAAAACATGAGATCCTTGAGTTCAAGTCCAATCCAAGCTTCACAGCAACTTGGAAGCTAACCTGGGCTACATAGCTAGACAATAATCAGCAAGAAACTGAGGTTCTTGGTATAATATGCCTCAAGGAACTGAGGTTTACATACAGTTCAGGTCAGAGTGCAACCCCTGTTGACATCTTGATTACAGTTTTGTGAATCCACAGACCATAAGACCCAGCTAAACCATGCCCTACAGAAACTGTGAGAAAATATATATGTGAGGGGGGAGTCATCTGTGTCTTTACTTTTTTAATTGTGTTTTTATATTTGTGTTCATACCTCAAAAATCTATCTCAACAAAAGAAAGAAGGAGCTAGAGAGATGACTCAGTGGTTAAGAGCACTCACTGCTCCTTCAAAAGACCTGAGTTTGGTTCCCAGCACCCACTCCAGGTGGTCCACTACCCTCTGTAATGACAGCACCCGGGAACCCAATGCCTTGGGCCTCCTCGGGCACTTGCATTCACATGAACATATCCACAGGCAGACACATATGCATAACTAAAGATAATAAAAATAAAGTTTTTCTTTAAAAGAAAAAGAAGGGAGGGAGGGTCAGCATTAGTGTCTGAGAAAATATTGAGCTGAACAAGAATGACACCAATACACATGCCAAAATGGGCAGAGAAAAGCCCACAAAGACCTTAATTCTACACAAAGAAGTATAGACAACTAAGGAATGCTGAGGACCGGGGAAA
Source organism: Onychomys torridus (assembly GCF_903995425.1). Classification (NCBI taxonomy): domain Eukaryota; kingdom Metazoa; phylum Chordata; class Mammalia; order Rodentia; family Cricetidae; genus Onychomys; species Onychomys torridus. Next base: position 64,426,817 of record NC_050454.1, read on the forward strand.
TTGTCTTCCTAACGGGAAGAACACATTGGTTATCCAATACCAAAAGGTCAGCTCTGAAAACATACAAAGGAATCACATTATATAGACTGAGCAGGTTATAATTAGAAATGTGTGTGTGTGTGTGTGTGTGTGTGTGTGTGTGTGTGTGTGTGTGTGTGCATGAAACAAAAATGAATTTTAAAAAGCCAAAAATTTGAAAGAGGATGAGATAGGGTGTAAGGGAGGGTTTTAAGGGAGGAAAGAGAAAGAAGACATGTTGTTATTATGTTATAATCTCAATTTTTTAATTTTAAGAAAAAAATAAATGAAAAAATAAAATTTTGGTACTTTCCTCAAACTTGAACATCTGAAGGAATTACATAAAGCTGAAATTGTAAGTGATATCTAGATTAAGAGTCATGAGTTGAAACCCTCAAGTGGGGGGGGCATAATATTAAAAACAAACTGTGTTCTTGAAAACTTGGTAAGGTTGTAACTCAGCCACCAAATTTCAGGACAACTTGGGACCTTCGCCTGCACACAGCCTTGACTGGTAAAGAGCAGGCAGCTGTGGATGAACTAGCAATATCAACACCATAATACTGATTGCCACAGCACCTTTACTATGAAAGAACATGGCTGTAAAATTCATTATGGAGGGATGTTCCTGCCCTCCACTGTAACCACACAGGAGAAGAGAAGGTTTATTCAAGCAAGGTTTTATTCAAATTCAATCATGGCTTCAAATGTATGAGAAGCTGGTATAGCTGTGGGTGGGTAACAGTTCAGAGGACACTGGGGTGGTATCTTTCCCTTCCTGAATTCATCATGCCCAACACCTTGAGAGGCATGGGTGCTTTGATTTGACTTCCTAACATGGTCCCCAGTCTGGTGGCCTAGGGTGGGTAATTCTGTCACAGGACCCCTCAATCACTTCAATTCCTCAGTACACCCTGCCCAGCATCCTGCTTTTTCTTCATCTCAGCCTCCAGTCTGTTATCCAGATGTTCCCTCTAAAGATACAAAGCAATGAGAGGGTAGGGAAGAGAGAGAGGAAGGTCTGTGTAATCTACCTCTGAGGTACAGGGATCTCTCACACTCTGAGAGTGACCTCCTCACAGAAGTGCTGCTCCTCTACTCCAGTAGCGCATACTTCTCTTGACTTAATCTTTGATCTCTTATGTATAAAAAGGGGTCATGCCATGAGACCACTGGAGGATGGGGAAGCAGAGGGGAGTGTGGTCATACTCTCTGCATAGTCTAACTCTTAGAGCCTGCCCAAAGGATGATGCTTACTTCTTCCCACACAGACACGTCTGGAGAAAGTGTGAGATTTCTTCTATGTGAAACCCATCATACAGCATGCAGCTGCTCAGAGAATATCCACCCTGATTCTGTCTACTTAGTTTCACGGGGTGTCTGTAAAGCTAGAAGGTTTCTAAGTGCCCCTAGTATGGAAACACAATATCAGAGCCTCACTACTCTACAGATCCCTTCCAAACTCAGAGAACCTTGGGTTTTACTTTCCTTTTTCCCAATTTTAGTCCAAGAAGCACCCTTCTCCCTAGGGTCAGCCTGCCTAGATAACAGCAGGGGGAAGATAAGCTTCTCCTCCATCTCATTTGGGGCACAATTTGTGAACTATCTACAGATCCGAAGCCCCACCAGCATCTTGATGGATGAAGGCCATTGTCGTGCAGTTCTGTTATGAACTGAACTGCATCCACCTAAAATTTGTATACTGACGCTGACTTTGTTTGGGCAAGGGTGTTTAAGAAGGTCATTAACAAATGAGGTCACAAAGGAAGGAACTGAATCCAACAGCAATTGGGTTGTACAAATAAGAACCACATGATGGGAGCATGCACAGAGGAAGAAAAGGCCAGGTAAGGGCAAAGAAAGCCAAGAATGGTGAGCTTCCCAGGCACATGCCCAGAGAAAGAGAAGACTATGAGAAGGAAAAGAGAATGGTGAACTATATGCCAAGGAAAGAGGACTCAGAAGGAACGTCTAACCTCCACACAGTGATGGGAAAAAAATGAAAAGTTAGGATTTGAACCACTTTGTGTGCTGTCTTTTTGTTATGGAAACCCTGGCAGACTGACACCGGTCCAGCTGCATTTCATGTACCAGAAAGGATTCTGACTGTCTCAGGAACAGACAGACAAGATGCTTCCAGACGTTGGTTATCTAAAACCCGCTGGGAACAGTAAGTTCCCAAGCAAGACTGTCTCTGTCATGTAGCTTCCGACTTCGCCCTTGGGGAATTTTAAGTACATGTCCAATTGTAAATGTTTTAGGCAGCTCTGTCAGTAAGCTGGCATGAAGCTTGGAGCTCATCCTTCAGTTGACTCACATGGAGGATATCACTTTGTTCTCTCCTCATGTGAAGGTCAAGGGTCCTATTAAGCCTTCAACAAGACAGAACGAAGCAGGAAGCTTGGCACCTTACGGTCAGGACACCCATCTTGAGACTCTGCTGTCTTCTCAATGGCAGGTGGACACTTCCTAACATAAGGAGGCCATGAGTTCCTGTGGAGATGATGATGCAGATTCATTACAGATATTTTAATCCCTCCAATTTTGAGTATCCCCTATTAGAAGAGATCGTCTTCTGTCCTACTTGCTTGTAATAACTGAAACAGGAAACCTGTGAACTCCAAAATCTTCTCCACCAAGCACACGAACTGCAGGCTTTCTTCTCGTAAGTGGAAAAGTCCTTGTAGGTACTGAAGTTATCTTGCTCAAGCTCTAGCCATCCAGGTCCAGGAATGACAATTTGGAGCTTTCTAACACTTATAGCCTTCTGTTTGGAGTTATTTCTAAACAGACGTCCTTAGAGCAATGGTTTCCCTAAGTGAGTTGCTTATAAATGTCATGGCCTCTGCCTTTGGGCTAATGGGTTGCATTATTATTAGATTTGGATAATCAGAGTCATCCCCCAGCAACCTGAGCACATTGAAATGCTGCTTCTAAAGCCACTGTAAGTATGTCCGTCATTGAATCTGTCCTTAGGGAGCACCGTGAATGGGTGGTCTGTATTTTTCTCTCTAGCACAAAAGTTTGCAATGCAGGAGACCTCAGGTGAGGACTGAGCTCCTCCACCCTCATGCAGGTCTCAAGCTGCATTCACAGCTGGACTCAGCCACCGTCCACTCTGCTCATGATTGGTGGGGGAAAATATCTTTCTGGTAGGCTTTTTCCTCTTATCTCAACCCCCTAGCCATCTAGTCCCTTTAAACCTCTGTATTTCCCTTGTCCTTGTGTTTTGTTTTTATTTTCCATTTATTCCATTTCACGCATTTCCAGTTTGGGAGTGAAATCAGTATCTGAGGACACTGCGACCTTTCCAGAATCAAGACTGAACTCTTAGGGAAGCCTGTTGTTAATGCTCTGCATCTCTGCCTCTCCACGCATCATATCACCCTCCAGTTACTCCAGCCATGACTCAGGACGGAGAAATAAGACAAACAAAACAGAAACACAGCTCTGGCTGTCTAGAATTTATAGAACACTTACTGCATACCAGACATTATGGGCATTCTTCAAGAACTACGTTGGTAACTCCTCACAAACAGCTCTTTTCTTCCCACTTCACAGGTAAGGGTATTGAGACAAGAGGACCACACAGCCAGCAAGTGGCAGCCCAGGCTGGAATCCCAGTTCCAGCTCATTGCTATGTCTACCACCACAGGGCTCTGCAAATAGGCACCATGGCAGCCAAGCACCATAATGCAAAAATCTCTGGAGTTAACGATTTCAGAAGAGATTATATGATTGTAGTACAACATGTCATGTTTTCTTGTTAATCTAAGGCAGATATTCTCAACTAAGGATGACTTTTCCTCTAAGAGGTATTTGAACAATGTCTGGAGATATTTGAGGATTTTACAACTGGACATGGGCATCTACTGACATCTGCTGGGGAGAAGCCAGGGATGCTTCTCAGAATCCTGTAGTAGAGAAGTTCCTCCAACAGTTTCCAAACCCAGAATGACCACATGCTAAGATACACACAGTAGCACTAAGGTTTGGCCTGGTGGTTCCCTAATGCCCACCTGGCTCATCATGAATTTTTATTATTTATATCCATTTTAATAATCTTTTTTATGCCACATTTTTTTAGTAAGACCCTGAGTCCTTTAAGGAAACAGAGTGTAGTTAAAAGAGAAAGTGACTTTCAAAGAATCTCTTGAGTAAGTGAGTACCTTGTTTGGCACAAAATGTTCCCAGAACACTATTTTAAGAACAGTGATCCAGCAGCCAACTATCTGGCATTCACTCATCCATCACTATCAGAGTTGGTACTTCCTGAAATCCTGCCTGTCCCCAGTAAGTGCTCAAGGGCAGGAAGAGTGGTTACCAGGGAACATGCCTTTGCAGTGAGAAAGCAAAAGAAAATCACAACAAACCCGTAACATGATGCCAGCCCCAAGAGTTCCTCACGCACCATAAGTCAAAGAAAGCACCATCATTTCCACCCTACTTGTGAGGCATGTTCTCTGGGGTTTGCAGGCGTGGAGAAGACATTGCACAGAAAAGGCAATTCTGGGGTTTGAGAAATCAAAACTCTTAGTCAGAAGATAAATGCAATGGGTTTCAGTAATAAATTTATGTCCAGACTGCCTATAGTGAGCAAGTTCTGAAGTTCATGGGCACAGCAGCTTGGCAGAAAGTATCAAGTTTATATCACAGGACCCGCACACAAACACTGTAAAAATAGTATCAACCCCAGAAAACGTCTTAATTGCCTTTACATTATTCATCTATGGAGAAAACAGTCTGTGAAGAGTGGTTTTTGGCTGGTGTCTGGTTTGGGCAGCTTATCCCTCTGTCTTATCGCCATTAATCATCACATCTGTTTGTTTCTCTCAAAAGCATTCCAGACTTTATTATCCAATTCTCAGTAAAGTTCATTTATCCCTTTGAATGTTCTGGACTGTTCCATGTCAAAGGAAAGTGTAGAGTGAGTTATCATGATTGTGTCATCATTTTTAAGTTATAATGCTCAGACAATTTTTACTCATGTATTTCTTTGATCCTGGGATATCTTGTATTGATCTTCCCAGACTCCTAAAATTCTTATCATTCAAGGCTTAACATAGATTCAATTCCCACATCAGCCTGTCACTGCAAGGATTAATGCAAAGCAAGGGTTGCCTCTAGGGAAATCCCAGACACAATACTCTGCAAAAACACCTGGAGGACTCGGGCTCTCCAGTGAGGTTTAGTTTTGTTTCCCTGTGGCCTGAGACCTGTGTGCCCTGTAGCAGGAAAATACCAAATACCTCCCAGGCTGGAGTTCGTGGCTAGAATTCTTTTTGCACCACTCAAGGATGATACAAATCTTTCTGAAGCTGTGAGCTTATTTACATGTAATGGGGAAATAGGTAGAATTTTAAAGTAGCCTATAGGTAAATTTTATGAAATTGAGTCGGGAGGTGGAGGGGAAGCCTCAAGAAAAAGGAAAAATGTATGTCTGGGGAGATCAAATTGTCACAGCATTAAAGAACACATCTAAAAGAAGAGTACTTCTGAATATAAATCAACATAAAATTACCAAAAAAAGTGATTTCACATAAATTTTCATTCTAAAGAAAATTCTCAAGTATAAATAACACTTTCGTTTTTTAACATGACCTTCAGAATTCCTTGCCATCTTTTATTCAAAAAATAAATACATTTTTTCATTTTTAAAAAATCCTTTTCCGGGTTGGGGATTTAGCTCAGTGGTAGAGCGTTTGCCTAGCAAGTGTGAGGCTCTGGGTTCGATCCTCAGCTCAAAAAAAAAAAAAAAAAATCCTTTTCCTTGGAATGTGATTCAGTGGTAGAACACTTACCGTCTTAGTTACGGTTTCTATTGCTGTCCCAAAGCACCAAGACCAGAAACAACTTGGGAAGAAAAGAGTTTATTTCCTTTTACAACCTGTAGCCCATTATCCAGGAAGTCTGGGCAAGAACTCAAGACAGAAACCTGGAAGAAAGAGCTGATGCAGAGGCCATAAAGAGGTGCTGCTTACTGGCTTGTTCCCCATAGCTTTCTCAGCCTGCTTTCTTATGGCACCCAGGACCACCCTCAGTGGGCTGGGCCTTCCAACTTCAATTATTAATTAGGAAAATGCCCTACATATTTGCCTGCATGTGGTGATATATTGTGTCCTCCCAATATATTGTGTACCCTAATAAAATTTATCTGAATTTTTGTTTTGATTTGTTTTGTTTTTTTGAGACAGGGCTTCTATGTATAATAGTCATGGCTGTTCTGGAACTCTTTGTAAACCAGGCTGGCCTCGACTATCTGGGATCAGAGAACAGAACAGCCACTGGATTAGACATAGAGGTTAAACAGTGGTAGCACACACCTTTAATCCTAGCATTTGGGAAGCAAAGATCTGGTGTGGATCTCTATGAGTTCAAGGCCACACTGGAAATAGAGCCAGGCATGATGACACACACCTTTAATCCCAGCACTTGAGATCTCGTGTCTTTGCTTGGCACATGCCTTTAATCCCAGGAAGTGATGGCAGGAAGCAGAAAGATATAAGATGTGAGGACCAGGAACTAGAGGCTTTTAGCAGCAGTTCAGCTGAGATCCCTTCCAGGTGAGGACTCAGAGGCTTCCAATCTGAGGAAACAGGATTGGCTGAGGAGTTGTCAAGGTGAGGTTGGCTGTGGCTTATTCTGTCTCCCTGATCTTTCAGATAATTTTTATTAGAGTACAAAAATATATAGGGGGACACAATATATCACCACACCTACATGTGGTTCTTCTTAGTTGAGCATCCTTCTTCCCAAATGACTCCAGCCTGTGTCAAGTTAACAAAAACTAGCCGTGACACTTGCCTAGCATGAGATCCTGAGCTCAGTCCCAAGGGGAAAAAAAGCAGAGGGAGGAAGGCATGGAAAAAGGAGGGAAGGGAAGGGGAGAGACAGGGAGAGAGACAGGCCTTGATGTGAAGAGAAGAAACACAGAGCCCAATCCCTGTGGAGGAGGAGAAAATGGCCAACTTTTATAATGAGACCAACTTTTGTAGGCATTTTCTGAGAAATTTCACAAATAGTGATACAATTAATGAAACTTCAAAGTTGGCATTACCTATCAGCCATCTTTCTGAAATAGTAATTTGAAAACCTCCAGGGGTAGGAGGTTGTGCAGCAAAACAGTTCAGTAGCTAAAGCCATTTGCTGCCAAGCCTGACGGTCTAAATTAGATCCCTAGGACCTACATGGTGGAAGCAGAGAGCAAATTCTGCCCACTATTTATGTATGTGTATACATATATATATATATATATATATATATATATATATATATATGTAATTTTAAGAAAAGAGAAATCTAGACGACAGAAGATCAGTGGAAAGAGTAGAATTGAGTAGACTAGGCATAAATATAAATCCATAAAGAAACAAAATACATTAAATTTTGGAAGTTTACTGAAATGTATATTAAAATAGCTATAACACATGCAATCGTAAGAAAAAGTACAATACAGAGAGTTTCTTCCAGCACTGGAAAACAGTATGATATCATAGCTGTGATGCTGATAGTGACAAGCCGCGGTCTCACACAGACTTTCCTGTTTTAAATTGTGTGTGTGTGTGTGTGTGTGTGTGTGTGTGTGTGTGTGCATTTGTATGTCTGTGAGTGTGCACATATGTGTGCCTCTCTGTGTGTATTGTGTGTGCTTGTGTATGTGTGTATATATATGTGTGTGTTTGTGTGTGCAGCCATGTTCGTGTGTGTGTGTATATATGTGTGTGTGTGTGTGCATTTGTATGTCTGTGAGTGTACACATATGTGTGCCTCTCTGTGTGTATTGTGTGTGCTTGTGTATGTGTGTATATATATGTGTGTGTTTGTGTGTGCAGCCATGTTCGTGTGTGTGTGTGTGTGTGTGTGTGTGTGCGTGTGTGTGTGTGTGCGTGCACTCGCGCAATACTGCATGGTTTTGCTATCTGGATGTGTGTATATACTACCACAGTCTGGACACTGAAGAGCCTCCATACCACAAGTGTCAATCATGTTGCTTTGTAACTTCAGACGCTATTACCACACCCCAGCCACTGACAACCAGACTATTTTTAATTCTAAACTTTCATAATTTCTAAAATCTTATATAAGTGAATTGTGTAATATGCAACTCTTTGGAACTGGCTTGTTTCACTCAGTATGACCCCTTAGAGATTCAATCTTCCATTTCATTTTGCTGAGTAGCATTTCATGGTACAGCTACCCCAAGCATACATACACCATTCACCTGAGGAAAGACATCTGATTCATGCGTGGGCTTCCATAAATATTCATCAACAGGTTTTTATGTGAAAACATGTTTTCATTTCTTTGCCACAAATATCCAAAAGTGCAATTGCTGAGTTACATGGTAATTGCAGGGCTCTTTTTGTAAGGAACCGCTGTGCCGGCATCTTCAGAGTGGCTGCACCATTTTACACCACCACAAGTTACTGAGGCTAGTTAAGAATCTGAATCCTTGCCAGAATCTGATATTGTCACCGTGCTTTGGCTCTCCTGGTGAGTATGGAGTGGAATTCCACTGTGGTTTCAGCTGGCATTTTCCTAATGGTTATGATGAACATCTTCTCATGGGCTTGCTTATTTGTAATCTTTATGCATCCTTCACAAAAAATTGCTTGTTCAATCTTTTCCTTTAATTACATTTTAAAAGCTCCTTATGTGTTCCAGATACAAACTTGTGTTTTATAGTTGCCTTGTGTTCTAGTTTGTTCTCTATTGTGGTAATAAACACCAGGACCAGAATCAACTTGGGAAGGAAAGAGTTTGTTTCATTTTACAGGTGGTAGCCTGTCATGAAGAGAAGCCTGGGCAGGAATTCAAGTCAGGAACTTAAAGTAGATGTCATAAGGGAATGCTGCTTACTAGCTCACCTGCCTATGGATGTCACCGCCCACAGTAGGCTGTCCCACCTACACCAATCAAAACATGCACTCACAGACATGTCCACAAGCCAATCCGATGGAGACAATTCTTCCAAGAAGTGTCAAGTTGACAACAACATTAGCCATCACACCTTGTAACTATTTCCTTCCAAACCATCATTTGCTTTTTTTGTCCTCTTGTCATAAATACTGCAGATCCAAACCTCTTAAACTCCCTGGGGTCTAATTTACCATTTTCCTTTTATGTAAAATTCTTTACTATCCAAGATAACAACTCTCCGAAAGATATGATCAGCAATTAGGATATTCCAAGGATATAGGAGCTCTGGCTCACATTTGTAATGCCCACACTTGGAAACATTGCTATGTAGCTCAAGGCCAGCCTGAGCTACACAGCAAATTCTAGATCAGCCTGTGCTATAAAGAAAGACCATGTTAAAAGGAAGAGAAAAGCAAACAAACTTATATAGGTTGCTTCCTAGGAACAAAGGTCAATCTTCTTGGGCAAATGCAGGGTTTAACTCACCTGCCCCAAATATACTTTCCAGTATAGTTTCATTAAAACCAAATGTCAAAGTTGCTCAACCACCAATGCTAACATTTATCACTTTCTTCTTTAAGGTCTAACCCTATTGGATAATGTTTCTTACCTTCGGGTCAGGTCTTCAGTCCACAGTTTTCTCTGGAAAAACCCTTAAAGACACACACCCCTAAAAGAGTATAGAAGTACAAATTCCCCAGGCACTTCTTACACAAGTCAGCATGATCTTACGCATGCCTTATTTGATCTGGGAAGTCTTTGTAAAATCTTCTAACACTCAGGAATATTTCTTACATTTTTTTGGTCAAGCTTTCTTTACAGTCTTCCATGTTTATTATAGGCACATAGTTCCCTGCAGCAAACTCCCATGAGCAGAGATTCTGCTTCAGTCTTACTCCATGGTAAACGTCTCTTCTACTTTAGAGTGAAAAAGCACGTCAGAAGCAGGAATTCTAAGCTCTGGTTCCAGTTTCATCACTCAGGTGAACTGTGCCTCCACCACTGTCTCTTCACACTGGCATCTTAGGTCTTATTCTCACTAGGTAAGGTTGGGAGGAATAACTAATGTTGTTTTTTATGTTTTACTATGTATAAGGTACCATTACCATTCACACATTATCTATAGGACATGTAGTTATCCTTATTAAAAGTTAATCAGATTCCTGATACCCTGGACCTACAGAATCAGAAGAGGCCACAGCATCCTGCAAGGGTCTGAGAAATTACCTTTTTCACATATACCAGAACCCCAGGGAATACAAAGGCTGCAGAGACCATGGCCCCCAGGCACTGCTTCCCTCCCACAGCACTGGGTGGATGCCGTAAGGTATCTGACAACTCCACCTTTCCACTCAGCACACCTGTGTCAGTGGCTTATTCCATAGTAGTCTATTATTTTTTGTATCCTATCACTTAATTGCTAGTCTTCCATATATACCCATGATAGTTTTTGTATCTATTTGTGTGTTGCACAGTTAAGTCTTAGTGATACATTTTTAAAAACGCAAAAAAAAAAAAAAAAAAAAAAAAAAAAGGAAACTTGGTGCTATGAAGCTCTTACTCTTTTCTTATTAACAAAATACAAGAATATGTTTGATCTAGAATTTCCTTGCAGGAGAAGCCTGAACTCAGGTCCAGGCAGTTCAATACATGCTACCTAAAGTAGTTGGACACTGATCCCAGCATTTAGGAGTTAGAGGCAGGAAGATTCTCTGTTGCATTGCAAATTTAAGGCCACCTTCAGCTACATGAGATCCTGTCTAAATAAATAAATACATGCATACAAAAATATGTAAATAACACCAAGTGAATTGACAATGTTGTTTTCAATAAAGCGGCCAAATAAAAATTTCAAAATATAATATGTTTAAACATGGTGTCACATGTACATATTTAAATTACAAAAGGAACAGAAAAACAAGAGTAGTCTTTGTTGCCTTTGGGATTGCCAAGAATGAAATGGTATAAATGAGACCCACAAATAAAATAAACATCACTGAGGACCAAGATCTCAACAAAGAGCCGGGCAGTGGTGGCACACACCTTTAATCCCAGGAGGCAGAGGCAGTCCGATCTCTGTGAGTTCGAGGCCAGCCTGGTCTACAGAGTGAGTTCCAGGAAAGTCACAAAGCTACACAGAGAAACCCTGTCTTGAAAAGAAAAAAAAAAAAAAAAACTCAACAAAGAATGTCTAGAAACGGAAAAAAAAAATGAAGAACTGAGTAAAATCACAGGGTCTGGATTACAAGCAGGTCATTACAACCTCTCTGCAATAACCATCACTTTCCAGTGGAAGGGGAAAAAATGGTTTGAAAAGGAAGAAATGCATTGTGTCCTCAAAAACATCTGAGCAAGAAGGAAGACCACTATGGTATCCAGGAAGATGCATCACTGTCTGAAGTGGAAATGGAAAGAGGAGGGAGAAAACTTGTTTTTATTGGATGCCTGCATGGGCCAGACTGGCAGAGATGACTGCACATGCTGCACATGCTCTTACCTGATGTAACTAGCAGCCTTTTGGGCAGGTGTTACTGATTCTATATTATGAAATTCAGTAATATTTTCTGTGGGTTTTTGAGACAGGGTCTCTCCATGTAGCTCTGGCTGACCTGGAACTCACTTTGTAGACCAGGCTGGCCTTAAGCTCACAGAGATCCACCTGCCTCTGCCTTCCAAGTGCGGGGATTAAAGGCATGCACCACCATCCATGCCCAGCTAGAAAATCAGTAATAATTTAATAGATGTTTCTTATGTGCCAAGAATTATAATAAAGCCTAGGATATGGCCAGAATAGCACCCTGAACAAGAAGCAAATGTCAATCTCTCTTGACAAATATCAAAAGAGAAGTACATACTGATGGTTTGTATCAAGTGGGAATATTCATAGGACCGAGAGCATGGCTCTCACCATTAACTTTTTACTATTACTGTTTTTTTAAGTTATAAATAAGCATATAAAATAGAAGGCTTCATTATGGCATATGTACATATACATACATGTATGTGTGTATACGAATATATATATTTGTACTTTGAGTTCACCCCCTCCCCCACCTACTCTCATCCTCCCTGCCCCTCTAGCCCCTCCTGCCGGTCGTTCTCCTCCCCCCACAAACAAACCTCCCTTCATGGTATCATGTATTCTAGTACCTTCTCTTCCTCCCTGCCTCCCCCTTATAATCTGTTCTCCCTCTCATAGACTACTTTCTACTTTTATCATCAGCACACACACACACACACACACACACACACACACACACATTCGGTGTTTGTCCCCCTGAGTTGGGCTTATTTCATTTAACATGATGACCTCCGTTAACCACCCATTTTCCTACCACTGTCATGATTTCATTTTTCTTAACTAGATACAATCCCTTTACATATAGACACCCTATTTTCTGGATCCATCCATCTGTTGGCAGATAGCTCAGTTGGTTTCGTCTCTTGACTGTTTGAGTAGAGCAGTGGTAAGCACTGATATGCAAGTGTGGTCGTTCTTCAATGAACTTAGTAGCCATTATGCAATCGTCAGTGTTGTGGCTGTCCCCACAGACACTATCTTACAAGGAAGTAGACTTTGAGTAAATAATTACATAACTCGTAAATCCATGCATAAGGAGAGTCATAGAAGTGAAGGACTTAGCATAAACTGGAGGCCAGGGTCGTAAGATGGTACTATTTTTCAATAAAAGCATCCCTGATGGAGGAACAAAGAAGAAACCTGAAGGATGAGAGAGCAAAGGGAAGTTATCAAAGTTCAGGGGGCATGTATAAATAGACGCAGGGATGATAGCAGAGAACAGCCTCAGAAAGGGGAAGAGTAAGCATGTTAATATACGCATAGGAATCAAAATCATAGAACATACCAGAAGCAAGAGAAAATCATGGCCCTGGAAAAGAAAAAACAGTAGAGAAGAGGACTCTTCAGCCACATGAGCTTACTTAACAGGCCGGCTCATCAGAGACGGATCTGTTCTCCATGTTCTGCCAAGAACCAGTTTCATATCCTATGAGGCCAAAGCCCAGGCCAAACCATGAAATCTACCAAGGCAATGATGCCACACTGTCAGCATCTTGGGAAACAACACACTAGCTCTTTACACAAGAGATGGTGTGCTATAGTTCTCCACAAGGCTTTGAACTGTGTCCAAGTTTCTTTGTGGTTAATCAGCTTATCAGCATGTAGACAGAGTAATTCTTTATGTTGATTTCTGGCAGACACTTTGAATGACTCATTTTCATAGGTATCTAAATATCCACCTGTTTCTGGCATTCTAAACGTTAATCAAAAGCTTACCTTCTTAACCAAAACCAATGTTGTAACTGATCACATTTAGTTCGTGGCTTTTAAATCTCACTCAGTAGGATCCTTGAAGCAAATCAGGATCATTGCTTCTGTGCCTTTTATATTAACATTCTTAAAGTGGTAACTGGTAACATAATTGAAGTCAACCTCTCTGAACGGTTGGTGTTAAGCCATAATAAGATTTTATACAGTATCACTTGTGTGATCTGAGCCAAATTCTTTAAGAAAAGCTTGTGAAAATCTTGAATTTTTCTTTTTTCACCCTAAAACATCTGATCATAAGTCTGAGAAATAAGTTTTCATGTCTGATAAGTACAATCTTTATTTCCACAGCTAATTCCAGAAGCAGATGTGACCTGCAGCACGTTTTAGAACTTCCTGACATTCCACCAACCCATGCTCAACACTGGGAAAGTAAGTTCAAAGTTGACAAATAGTCTCCAAACTTTGAACATATAAGTAAAACTCCCAGCACCTTCTCACTGAAGTATCTTTTTGGTTACGTAGCTCATGGCTTTGACCAAATACCAGACAAGAAGCAACTGGAGGAATCAAGGGTTTATTTTTGTTTATATTCTGAGGGGATACAATCTGCCATGGCAGAGAAGGTAGAGGTAGCAACTGCAAGGAGTGAAGATGAAGCAGGCCCGGGTTGTAAGACCTCAGCATCACACACACACACACACACACACACACACACACACACACACACACACACACACGCCTGAACATGTTCACACAGGAAATACATGGATTAAATGAACAACTATAATCTCACAAAGAAGAACAAATCTATACATACTTGCTTCAGCATTTAAGAAACCGTTCTGCAAAACCACTCTGGATAAATGTGGACCAAAATGAACAGGGATTTGGCTGGTGCTAAAAAAACAACCACAGTGACTGAAACAGAGGGTTTGGAACCAGACAAGACTACAGTCACTAAATTATTCACTCGAAGGTGGGAACTCCAATGATAGTCTACTCTGGGAAGATTATAGAAGGATCTAGATGAGGACTACTCGTTATTGTTTTTAACTGTTGAGTTAATATCACTAGCACTGTTAATTCACTGCCTTTTTACATACAGCTCGAACAATGCAGGTTTTAATTTATGATTTTGTTTTTGTTTTGCTTTTACTTCTTGACATAAGGTCTCACTATGTGGTCCAATTAACCTTGACCTCCTGCCCCTCCTGCCTCAGCAACCCTAGGTCTGGGATGACAGGCATACATCACCATACTTGGCTAATAGTTGCATTTTTAGCGACTTTACAAATCTGGTTATTTTACGATTACTTTGTACCTCATCACTTTAGAATACATTTACATCAGTGAAAGGACTTTTGGTAACTTGAAGGGATGAATTACATCATAAAACCTCTCTATAATCATTTTGAATCCTGACTTTCAAAACAAACATTGAAAATATGATTCCATTTTTTATGATAAACACCTGTAATACACAAGGACATTTTTCCAAATCACACTCTCAGTTCCCCTTACACATCAAAGCACCCTCAGCTCAGGCTTTGCAGTGGGAGTGTTAGTGCTATAAAAAGTGCTTCCTATTATTCAAAAACATTTTAATCAGGGATCACACACTTGTGAAGCATCTTGTAAACAGCCTCGGGGATTCCAGAGTTCAGATATTTTGCTGGTCCTCTATTTTCTAGACATTGTGTGATGGTTCTGGAAGAACAGTTTCCATCATTGAGCTCAACCTTGGCTGCATGGTACTTGTACCTCAGATGCCTTTTCAAAATATCAATTCCCAGACTGTACTAAACACCCATCAAATCAAAGTCTGTGTGGGTAGAAATTTGGAATCTCTCCCTTAAAAAATTCAAGACTCTGGCCAGGGAGGCAGGAAGGCTAACTACAGATCTTTGCTCTCCCTCCTCTCCTCCAAACCCAATCTCTCAGTCTCCAGCCCTAAGCTCTGTGGCAGACCATCTGCTGCAGCCTCCCTTCTCTCCCTGCCCCCATCTCCAATGGATCACACAGATCTCACCCTCCAAATTTCTTCTCCCCACTCATTGCTTTATCCAGCCCCCGACTCTACCAGCCATTCTCCTGAAAATATGCTCAACAAAAGCATAGAAAAAAAAATGCCCTAACCTAAAGAAGGAGATGCTATCGAGGTGCAAGAAGCTCACAGCACACCAAAAAGACTGGACAAAAAAGAAATTCCCCTGGGCACATAATTATTAAAACATTAAGCACACAGAACAAAGACAGAATATTAAAAGCTACAAGGAAAAAGTCGTATACAAGGGCAGGCAGACCTATTTGGTTAATACCCAACTTCGCATTAGAGATTCTTAAGGCCAGAAGGGTCTGGACAGATGTGCTTCATACTAAGAGACCACAGATACCAGCCCAGGCTACTACATCAAACAAAATTAGGAAAGGGAAATAGAATAGTTACTGATAACTGAGGCAGGACTAGAATGGGAAGATCAAGGGGAGAAGGGAGAGGAAGAAGGCAGCAAGGGAAGGAATATAGGGAGAGATAGTTAAAATTAAGGGCCTTTTGAGTGGCAGTATAGAAACCTAATGCCATAGAAGCTTCCTAGAATACATACATATATGAAGGCCATCTAAATTAAATCACCAAATAATGGGGGATACAGAGCCCCACCTGGATATCTCTTATCACCAAATGATGCTTTAAGTATCAGGAATAGGTTACATGTAATTGAATTGTGTCCAACAGAGCCTCATGGGAACCTCAAAAATAACTCAGACTGTTGCAAAGACTATAGGTGGTAATGGACAGCAAGGTGCTATTGCTGAAAACACCTTCACAACTCATTGGATGTGGAGAAGTCAATCTGGTGCCTACCTAGAGCCTTTACCCCTACAGACTAGGATTCCTGGTATTGGAAGGTACTCTGTGTGCTACCAAAGAAGAAAGATAAGCACCCCTAGAAACTCTTTGATCTACAATGGTGTCCTGCATGCAAGATAAGCTAGTACAATATGCACAAAGTTTGTGGGAGTAACCAACCAATATCTGATTTGAATTGAAGTTCACTGAGCAAGATGGAACCCATACCCAACACTACTTGGGTAGCGAAGAACCTAAGACTAGATAGCTTGGGAACTAGGAGAAAGCCAAATACTACTTTTCTATGATAAGAACATAGCAATAAAATGACTCCTAATGACATTTTGCTATACTCTTATATCAGTGCCTTGCTCAGTCATCATCACAGAAGCTTTCTCCTGCAGTAGATGGAAACAAATACAGAGACCCACAACCAAATAATATGCAGAGAGAGAAAGAGATACTTTGGAACACTCAGTCCTAGATGGTATGTATCTATCAAATCCCTCCTCTTAGGGCTCAGAGAACCCAGCAAAAGAGGAAGCAGTAAGAATGTAAAAGCCAGAGGTGATGGAAAAACACCAAGGAATCAACAGGGTTTGATTTGATACACACATGAATTCACAGAGACTGAGGCAGCATACACAGAGCCTGCAAGGGTCTGCATAGAAAGGAGAAGTGGACACATGTTCCATCCTTAACTCAGAAGCTATCTTCAATAGACAACCATTTACAAATGAAAATCTAGTGTTCTCCAAGGAAATGTCGCTGGGGAAATAAACTACTCTTAAGGGTAGATTGCATGCCCAGAAGCAGATGGCCAACAGAAAATGAACTCAATGGCGTCTTTGGAGGTTCCTTGTTTCATAATGTCATATCAGAAGTTTTTATCTTTTTAATTTTAATGTCATATATATTTTTTCTGTCTTTTAGAGGTCCTTTTTGTTTATATTATTACTTCCTTCTTAGTGTTTCTATGGGATTCCTGAGTGTGTGAATGAGTGGGTCTCTGCATCCATATCTGTTCCTTTTCCCTTTTCTTGGGCTCTTTTTTTCTTGTTTGTTTAGTTCTATTCTGATGTGTTAGTTTTGTTCTATCATTTATATTATATTATTATTCCTTAGAATAAATGTTTGCTTTCTAATGAGAGACAGAAAGGGAGAAGATCCAATGGAAGGGAAGGTGGGGAGGAACTAGGAGGAGTAGAGGGAGAGGAAACCATAATCAGAATACATTATGTGAGAAAAAAAATCCATTCTCAATAACAGGGGAAAGAAACTTACCTACAAGACAGGGTCACAGGTTGAATTGGAACTTCACACTATAGTTGAAAGAGTTGCTCTAATATATGGAAGAGTAAAGTTCTATAACAAATTTTAAATTGGGGAAACAGTAGTTGGCTTATTTAACAGTAGAGCATGCACTTACCACACAATAGGCCCTCATTTGAATTCCTGATGCCACATAAAGGAGAAGGAACCACAAAACCAAGCTTTCTTTTAAAATTCCATAATTAAATTTAATACTTTGAGGGTTGGGGATTTAGCTCAGTGGTAGAGTGCTTGCCTAGCAAGCGCAAGGCCCTGGGTTCGGTCCTCAGCTCCACATACAAAATAAATAAATAAATAAATAAATAAATAAATAAATAAACAAACAAACAAACAAACAAATTTAATGCTTTGTATGCTAGTTATATAAAATTAATTAATTAACTGAAATAAAGTTGCCTGCCACTGAAGTAAATCCCCAACCCCCTGTAAATTTTCTTAACAGTAAATTTTATTTCATGGTGGTTTAAAAAAAAAAAAAAAAAAACAGAAAAATGGTGATCAATAAAACACAATAACAATGGCAAAAAAAGATTGATTGTGGTGATTTAAATGAGATATATACTCTATAGGTTCAGCTGTTTGAATTCTTGGTCCTCACTTACTGTCATTATTTGGAAAGGTCATGGGGAAACCTTGCCCAATGAAGGTCAGTAGGATAGGCTTTGAAAGTTCCCAGCCTCATCTCTCCTCTACTTGGCTCTCGCTGCTTCATTCTTGCTGACGTAGATATAATCCCTCAGCTTTCTGCTGTAGATGCCTGCTGCCATACCTCCCCTGCCGTTATGGACTGCCCCCCTGGAACCATAAGCCAAAATAAACTTTTTTCGTAAGTTGCTTTTGGTAATTGTGTTTTTTCAGAACAACAGAAAAGTAACTAATATAGCCCTCAAGGTTGAAAATGATTGATAGACACTGACTCTCCTCTTCTCCCACACAATAGTGCTGTGGATATCGCTCTGTATAAATACAATGCTGATTGGCCAGTAGCCAGACAGGAAGGATAGGGTAGGCGGGACAAGGAAGAGGAGAAGGCTGGGAAGTGAAGGCTGGGGCAGAGAGATGCCACTGCCATGACAAGCAGCATGTAAAGACACCGTAAGCCACAAGCCATGTGGCAAAGTACAGATTTATAGAAATGGGTTAATTTAAGATAGAAGAAGTAGATAACAAGAAGCCTGCCATGGCCATACAGTTTGTAAACAATGTAAATTTCTGTGTGTTTACTTGGTTGGTTCTGAGCGTCTATGGGCCTGGCGTGTGAGAGAGATTTGTCCTGACTGTGGGCCAGGCAGGAAAACTCCAACTACACAGTAGTGTGTTTTTAGTTCCATTTCAGATATGAAATGAACAAAAAGCCACCTTCTACCTATGAGGCAATGGGACCCTGACCCTCCTTGGCCGCCATTGTCTATATTGTGTTCCCTCCAGTGAGGTGGGTAAGGAGTCACAAAAATTAGTATAATTCAAAACCAAAACAAGTACTAAGATGAATGTTCAGTGTTAGTTAGTCCAACTAGATTCCCCTTACAGGGCTCTATTGGACAAACCTTAATAAAGTGCATGTGTAAAAGACACATACATCCACATTCAAGAAATCTCCAGCAGAAACATAATTTTGTGTTAGTCAAGATCAAGTCGAGAACCGTTATTCTGAGGCATGCTCGTTTGTGCTTACGACTGCCAGGGTTGACCACCAATCAGTCGTTGGTAGTTCAACAGCAGTAAGGTGACTAACCAAGCTCCCATTCTCAAAGGATGAGACCAAAATGAAAGAGCGTAAGACTACAAGGGCCTCAGCAAAGGTCCCTGGTGCCCTGTTCTTGTGAATCCTCGGTGAATTCTAAGCTGTGACAGTGCACGGCCTGGCTACTTGGGGTGGTGCCAGAAGTATGGATTCCACAGGAGACCCCAAAGTGTGAGTAGTATTTCTCAGCAACACCCATTTCTAAATGTCCTCCTGAGGGTCACTGCGATCCTCTGTGTCCGTAGCTACTGCTATGCGTTGATTCCTTCCCCTTCCACACTGTGTCCTTCCTCACCTCCCCATACACATTTAGTCGAGAGTACAGTCCTCTGTGTCTTCCTACGAGTCTTTGCTGCTCTTTCTTTCTAGATCCTTTCAGCATTAACTCTCAGTGCCCCAGCAAATTACCTTCACCTGTGGGGCACCTAGGCATCAGGCATCAGCATCTCTGAAAATGTCTGAAAAAATCAGCACACAGGAGAACCACAGCACCGAAATATATGGAGGAGAGGAGACAAGGCTCATGTAAAGCAGCCCGGATTTCAGCCTTTGCCTAACATTTAAAAAATTTAAAAGAAAGAAAGAAAGCATTTTCACAATGTCTGGGAATTCTGTTTTCCTTGAATTTTTTAACTCCACCTTAATTTTTTTCCCCGTGGCATACACATTTTATTCATATGCATTTGAGTGTTTTAGCTGCTGTCATATTTAAATGGAAGCAAAACCTGTCTTAAAATAATGGTCTCTGAGCAATCATTTCCTGGAGTAAACACTACTAAAGGGCTTGGCAGTCCCTCACTGATGAGCCAAGACTACCATCTAGTGATAACTGCCTTTGAATTGAAACTGTTAAGTGTCAGCTTTAAATGTATGATGAGTTCCAAGACAAATTTGCCTAAAGCAAAATCCACGTGCTTATTGTAAAAGGAGCTTTGTACTTTCAAAATGTGTGAGGAAATACCTCCTAAAATAAATTGTTGTTATTAAGCTGAGCTTCTAAAGGAAAATCGATTTCTTGGTTCTGTTCAATATTTTTGTTTTGCTTAATTCAGGGGTTATATGACTGATAAGATGAAGTTGTGACAAAATACATAGTTTGGAGCTGGAGAGATGCCTCAGTGGCTACAAGCACATAATATTCATGCAGAAGATCCAAGTTGTGTTCCAAGCATCCACATCAAGCAGCGTACAATTGCTTATAACCAGCTCCAAGGGATCCAAGGCCATCTCCTGACTTCCACAAACACCTACACACACACACACACACACACACACACACACACACACACACACACACACTTAAAAATAAAACAAAGGGACGAAATAACATGTTTACATGTACCAAAAGTGAAATACTTAGTGACAAAACCTTAGTGAGTTTAAATGATGACCCTTAAAAAGATATGTCCACATACCAAGCCCTGAAACTTCTGAGTGTGACTTTTATGGTAAAAGCGTCTCTGTCTGTATAATTTAGTTAGGAAACTTGAAGCCAGTTCATAGTAAATTATCCAAATTGGTCCTGAATTCAGGGTCATGTACCCTTCAAGTGAGACAAGGAGGGGAGAAGACTTGGGAGAAATGCAAGACTCTTGGTCACAAGGACAAAGCAGTAGGGACTAGAAGAGGGAAGGGGCAAGGGTGAAGTCTGCTGCTGTGGATATCGCGCTGTGTAAATAAAGTTCTAATTGGTCAGTGGCCAGGCAGAAAGTATAGGCAGGATAAGAGAGAAGAGAATTCTGGGAACTAGAAGGCTGGGGAGAGACACCGCCAGCCGCCGCCATGAAAAGCAACATGTAAAGACACTGATAAGCCACAAGCCATGTGGAAAAGTATAGACTAACAGAAATGGGTTAATTTAAGATAGAAGAAGTAGATAACAAGAAGGCTGCCACGGCCATACAGTTTGTAAACAATGTAAGTTTCTATGTGCTTTCTTGGTTGGGTCTGAGCGACTGTGGGACTGGCGGGTAAGAGAGATTTGTCCTGACTGGGCCAGGCAGAAAAACTCTAACTACAGTCTGCCCCAGAGCCTCAGCAAATGCCATCCTGCTAGCACCTTGGTTTCAGATTTCTGACCTACAGAACCTTGAGAGAATAAATTATCACTGTCGTAAGACGTCCGGTTACTTGTAATTCATTATGGAAGACCTCAGAAACAAACACAGTCTATTCTTTCTTTTTCAGCATCCTCATGTTTGGAAATGACTCAGATACTTGCAAGCTTTCAAACAAACACGTGTAAAACTATTGAACTATAATTGACAACAACAAAAAAAATGTTTCATGGTCTACACACTATTTGTGAAGGTATTTGGAAGTCAAATGTTTCGTTTAACATGTTTTCCACAAAAATAGCTAAAACAAAAGGTTATTCAACTAACATTCCCCTTTCTAGGGTTGAAAGTGCAGCAATAAGAGTTTTACTTGAATATGGATACATGTAATTAGAATCGCTGAAATGTCAGGTGTAGTCGGGGCAACATGGTAAACTCAATAGGAATGTTCATGAGCTGTCCATGAGATGAGATATTTGGAAGCTATGTGAACACTAAGAGCAACGGTGTCAGTACAACTGAATGGAGGCATTCATAAAAATGTTGTTTGGGTCAGCAGATAGTAACTAAATATTTGGGAACTGGAAGGAGGGAAATGTACAAATAATCAAAAGCAGCCAAGACCTTCCAGGATGTGTGTAATCCACACGTCATATCACAGGTTTGGGTTCTCCAAATAATGCACAATGGAGTCTGTTTTAAATTATTCAGTGACTTCAGAGTCTACAAGTAACCACAGAAGAGCAATGGATCAGCCAACAGGGGCCTCTGTTGTGTGCCTGACATTGTGGGGGCTGTTCTTCCTCTAGGGAAATAGGGGTTCTATGTAATATAAGACTCAAGTAAAATGGGGGTTCTGTTATGCCCACAAGTAAGTCCATTACATGTATTAATAGAACTTTGGAACTTGGGAGTTTGCAGCTGGGTGTCCCTGAACCTGATGATGGAGCACCCTGATGTGCCCAAGGGTTAGGTTCTTATAACTTCCACAATAAACATACCCACATCTGATATTACATGAACTTATAAGTTACCTGGGAACACAGACAAAGAATGCACATGGAGAGGAGATTACTGCCTTTACTGAATTCATCCCATATCTCTAGTTCACCTTATTTTTAGTGTTTTAGATACAACAAGAACTGAGAACAAGAATTGCTCTGAGTGGTGGCTTTCACCAGTGACAGTGACGGAGCTTGGTGGGCGGAAGGCAGCATACCAGAGGCCCTAGGTTTGGTCCCCTATCATTGCCTGTAATCCTAGCCACACCAGAGGTGGAAGCTAGAGGTTCAGGGCTTCAATCTCATCCTCCACCTCAGCCAGCTGGAGGCCAGCTGAACTGCATTAGACTCTGTCTCAACACAATAGTTAGATTGTTTCTGATAGCAATGGATCTGATTTTTTAAATTCATGGAAGCAAAGTTGCTTTTTCTCCCTCAACAGCTGTTATGGTTTGGTTCGCAAATGTCCTTCACTATTTCTAGGTTGAAGACATTATCACAGCTAGTGACACATTGAGTATGGTGAAATGTCAGGAGGACCCTAGTGGGAAAAATAAGTGATTGGTTTGGAATATCTTTATTATTGTAATTTGGTTTTTAATTTGGATTTAGGTTGGGCTTGGGTGGCTTTGCGTGGTGCTGGGGTTGAATCTAAGACCTTGAGAATGATAGGCAAGTGCTCTGCCACTGTGTTACTTCATAGCCCAAAAGCAAGTCACTGGGAAATGCATGTCCTTTAACGGTATTTTGGGACCTTGGACTGCCTCTGAGTATCTGTCTCCTTGACTTCTTTCTCCCTGTTTCTCAACTCTAATGAGTTCAGCAGCCTTCCCTGCTCATGATGTTCCACAGACCCAGAAGTGACACTGCCCAGTAGCCATGGACTGAAATCTCTGAACCTGTACATCAAAATCAGCCTTTCCTCCTGCCTAGCTAACCATCTCACACGTCTTGTTACATTGATGGAAATCTAACACAGCCATAACGTCAGCCAAAGAATCCTTAGCCAAAGAATTTGCCCCCAAAGTCATATAACCAATAAAGAAAGCCTTCTTGTGCAAAGCCTGTGATGCTCCCTGGTTAATGGGGGAATGCTGCCTAATAAGGGCCTCAAGTAAGACTCTCTTTAAGGAACTGACTACTGGCCAAGTGCCTCCCTAAGCCCATTTCAGCTGACTTCGCTGGGTGTTCATAAGTGACTAGAACTTGTCTCTTTCAACCATAACACTCAGCATTGTGATAATCTGTAACAAGATGCCCATAAATATTTATAGATGAGCAGATAGAAGGTATAAGAAAAGGGTGAAGAGTTTGTGAGGGGGAACAACAAGAAACATTTTGGAAGTGTTTTCCATTGTTCTATGTAAGAATCACTCACTGGTAAGTGTCTCAACCATGCTGATCTATAAAATACTTAAAGGATACCAGGGCTCAGCAAATACAAACTACTTATAGTTTGAGCTTCAAATGGGCTCTTGGTAACCAGATGCCAATCAAAAAAGTAATCTAATTCAGCACTTTGTAATGTTCAGACATGTGATGAAAATTAATCACACTCAAGTAATATTGAAGATTTGGCCTGAGAGTAATAGAAATAAGAGAAATGTGAGCTGGGAAGAAATGAGTAGCAGTTTGCTGAAAGGTTTGTTGGTGGTTTGCTTGTATATGAAAACCAATCATGAACATACTTCAATCTCAATTTTAGTTAGTGATTGAAGTTTTCTTAGGATTATTTAATTTACTTATTTTTTTTTCATCCTGAGTTTGTTGATGGCACCTAAGTATTTCTGAGGCCACTAACTCGTCTCTCTGACAACTTCTAGGGCCAAAAAATCTCTTTCTCCTAGTAGACATGAGAAGCTGCCAAACTGCCTTAGATCTTAGATAATGAGATGTTCTTGTTTTACGCTCCTCTTGCAAAAGATCACCCATGGCAATCTGAAGGCACTAGCCCTGCACCCGTGGCCATCCTCACTGTTGAGTTCCTACCCTACCCCTGTTCTGGCCTCACTGTTGAGTGTCCACTGTACCCTTGTTCTGAACTCACTATTAGATGCCCACTATCCCTGTTCTGGCTTCACTATTGAGTTCCCACTGTACTCCTGTGTTAGCCTCACTGTTAAGTGCCTACTGTATGCCTCATAGTTGAATGCTCACTGCACCCCCGCCCCGTTCTGAAGAGACAATGTGTGGGCAAGATACAAGCAATGGTGTGCGCAGGGAAATCAGCAAAGATTTCAAAATGATTTTATAAAGAAAAAGAAATAAACTTAGATGCATAAGAATCCCATTGCATGACATCATGAAATTTGTAGGTAAATGGATGGAACCGGAAATAAAAAATCATCCTGAGTGAGGTATCCCAGACTCAGAGAGACAAACATGGTATATACTCACTTATAAGAGAATACTAGCTGTAAAGTAAAAGATAATCGTGCTACCATCCACAGACCCAGAGAGGCTAAGTAACAAGGAGGGAGGGCTTAAGGGGGGCACACAAGGATCTCCCTGGGAAAGGGAAATAGAGTTCAAGGGTGGACTGGGGGCAGATGGGGTTGGGAATAGGAGGGATCGGTAGAGGAAGGTAGAGGTAGAAAATATTGGGAGAAACAACTGGAATTTCAGGGCATTTGGGGGTGAAATGAAAACCAAAAGCAATGGAAACTCCATGGGATCTACAAGAGTAACCCTAGAAAAGACTCCTAGTAATGCGGGACTTAGAACCTGAACAAGACATCTTCTGTAACCAGGCAAGCCCTCAAATAGAGGGATTGGGACACCAACCCAGACACAAAACCTTTGACCCACAGATTGTCCTGCCTGCAGAGTGTTCTGAGACCCGAGCCTAGCATAATTGTCATCAAATAGACTAGAGAGACTTCATCCAGCAGCTGATGGGAGCAGCTGCAGAGTCCCACAGCCAAATAAAATCCTACTGAGGAGGGGTAGGAAGGGTCAGAGGAACTAGAGGAGTCAGAGACACCATGGGAACACAGCCCAGGACTCAAGGGGATACTACAGGGAGCCTGTAGAGGTCTGACCTAAGTCCCCTGCATATATATTATGGCTGAGTAGCTTGGTGTTCTTGTGGAATTTTTAACAGTGGGAGTGGGGATTGTCACTGACTCTTTAGCCTACTTGTGGGACACTTTTCCTCCTACTGGGTTGCCTCATCCAGCCTTGATGTGATGGTATGTGCCTGGCCTTATTGTGTAGCTTGTTATGCTTTGTGTGGTTGATGTTCCAGGGATGCCTGCTCTTTCTGAGGGAAGCTGGAGAGGGAGTGGATCTGGGGGAGAAGGGATGTGGGAGGAAAGGCAGGGGAGGGGAGGGAGGGAAGACTGCTGTTGGGATGTAATATATGAGAAGATTTTTTTAAAAAAAGAATCCCATTGTAAATGTTGAAGTGTAGAGGGAAATAATAAACCACAAGCTTGCAATAGACATAAGAGGATTAATCTTAACTTCACAATAAGTTAAAAACAAAATGGCCCATTAAAAAAAAAAAAGTAAATGAGCATGTATACAACAAATAGACATGCCCAGTGGTTTTCTAAGGAAAAAACAAGGGGTTCTGGAATGCATGTGCTCAATGGACCTACTAAAAAGCTTAACAGGGTACAAAGAGTCCCTGGTTTATAATGTTTTGACGTGCAATTTATCTTTTATGGTAGTATGAATGTGGCATGCATTTAATGGACAATATAATTGAAATTTCTGTTTTGATTTTGTTTCCCAGCCTAGCAATGTATATAGCATGATCCTCTGTTGATGCTTGGTGTGAGGAAAAACAACAGATTCTCTGCAATCTGCTGTGTTGCTGCTATCTTTGGTATTGTTATGTTTCCATATGCCATCCTGTCTACAAAATACCCATCTGTGGTTTCTACTTCCGGCATATTAAACACATTTTCAGCTTCCTATGAACTTGTCAGGAAGCCACTCCATTATAAACCAAGGGATATCTGTACCAGAAATTGATACTGGCCGTCAAGAGTTAGCATGTTCTAAGGATCCTTCAACAAAGCAAGTGGCCCAGTTTTGCAGGAGGCTTCGTTTGGGTTCTTTCCTCATGGTTCATCCAACTGCCCTCTGCCCGGGCTTCTCTGTCTATGTAGTATAGAAGGGTATTTGAATATGATGTTTTAAATCACTGCCTTTTGATCTCTTTTGGATAAACTGCAAAGCAATTACCATAAAGTAACATAATTACCATATATGGCTAGGTCATGAGGCACTGTCCTCAGTGAGATTAAGGTTGCTCTCTGGTGACGTTTAATTATCTCCTAGGAGGAAGTTATTACAAATGAGTGAGCCTGACTCCACAGTCCCTAACTCTCCTCCTCACTATCCAGCTTCTGTCTTGCCATAAGATCTCTCCTTTTCTCCCAGACATCACCATGATGACACATACACAGAGGGGCATTACCCAAGCAAGATCCATGCTGTTGCTGTTGCCTCCAAAACTGTGACTGAAATAAACTCCTTTTCCTTTGTGTTTTGTATGGAGGTTTGGGGAAAGTGTGTGTGTGTGTGTGTGTGTGTGTGTGTGTGTGTGTGTACGTGTACGTGTCTGCCACGTGCAAAAGGATGTCAGAAGACAGCTTTATGTGCCTTTCCTTGAGAGTCATCCATCTTGATTTTTAAGACAAGGTCTCTCCCTGAAACCTGAGGTTTCTAACTTGGCTAGGCTACTTGGCCATCAAGCTCTAAAGATCCACCTATCTCCATCTCCCCAGTACTGAAATTATAAGCATATACTACTTCTCTCCCACTTTTTACATGGGTTCTGAGAGTTGAATTCAGGTCCTCTTCCTTGTGAAGCTAGCCCTTTACTGACTGAGCCACCCTCCCAGCCCCATAAGATTCTCATTCTTCAGAAATACTTAGCCCCTAGCATTTTGTCATAGCAATATTTCTGTGTCTTCCACATGATAGCACTGTGGGTTTGGACAATTTAACCCATTGTCTGAATCTCACTTTCCAGTTCAATAACATAGAGATAGTAAAATTACCCACCTCTTGAGCCGCTGAGATGATAACAGGAGGTGTTCTGTGTTCAGCAGTCCTCACATACTATAGTAAGATGGTAACAGCTCAATGTGTGACTATATTTTGTTATCATTGTTCTATTCATCAGCAGTGAAGCACAGAACTCTACAACCTGAGCAGAAACCAAACTAAGGGGCTCCAGCCATTTGCTTTGTTGTTGTTGTTCTTGTTGTTTATTTGCTTTTCCTATTGATCTCTGTCCCCTTTGGCAACCTGGTGGGGGGGGGGAATGATAGTAACAGAGATGTCAATCATCAGAGACTAATTGAACTCATGATTATGATTACATTAGGGACAGTCCCACTAGTATCAGACACAGTAGTAACAGCAGTGTAGCTAGTGATTTCTGGATGGTGATGGCTCATCCAAGAACTTAGATGACAAGATGCAGATTCTCATCACGGATTACTTCTGTGTTTATCTGTCTCTGTGGTGACCTCCCTCACTGACTTCTCATTCATAAAACTGTAGACACAAGGCTCATTGTTTCTTGAAAACTATGAAAGTCATTACATGAAACTTAATTTCCTTTTAAAAAGAAGAAGGAGGAGGGGAGGAGGGGGAGGAGGAGGAGGAGGAGAACTATAAGCCCCTGCAGTGTTTTGATAACCAAACTAGCATTTCATTCGTGGAGGTTTGGAAAGGCCCTGTTTCAAAACTGCTCTCTGTGTGAATATTCTTTATTTAGCTTCTCATTTCTCTGCCTGAATCTTTACTTATGCGAAACTATCTTGATCACGTGATAGTGACCAGGCATACTACTTTACATGGCCATACTTAGAATTTTTTATTTGTTTGTTTGTTTTGTTTTTGTTTTTGTGAGACAGGGTTTCTCTGTAGCTTTGGAGCCTGTCCTGGACTAGCTCTGGAGACCAGGCTGGCCTCAACCTCACAGAGATCCACCTGCCTCTGCCTCCCGAGTGCTGGGATTACAGGCATGCGCCACCGCCACCCGGCTTAGAATCTTGATTTCCTGGTGTTCTGTGTGATGCAGCAATGGAAAGCCCCGCTTTGAACAGAGAGGTGGGCACATTTTGTCTCCACAAGTAAAAGCGATAGTAATGGCATTGTTCACTTCCCTTGTGAGCTCCAGCACGTACTTCAACACTTCACTCTGCTTTGTTTGTTTTAAGCACACTGTATCGCAGGGTCCGAGATGCACTTTCCAAGGCAGGACGACTCCTCCTGGCTGCACCCCATGGACCAGATCTACAATTGATTGGGAAACTAAACCCACACTGCTAAGGGATTCTCTCGCTTCCAAGACAGCCTTTTTGTTTTGAAACTGCAGCACCCAAAAACTCACCAGCTTGATGCATTCTGTGCTGACACACAGGCAAGCACAAACTACATAATTTCAGATCTCTTAGTATCATGAAAACCAACCCAGCCACTACAAGTTACAGTAAAAAAAAAATCTAATAAAAGATTTACAATGAAGTGCAGGTGGGACATCAAATCTCCTTGTTCAGGGTGTTCCCAGATCATGCACTGTGTCTATCTTCACTTTTTCTGGTCTTGACCTGAATCCTCTATAACAATATTGTAATAATGAGTGTATATGCTGATGGTCATCTATGTTCATATATATGTATAATATGAATATGTCATTAGTATATAAACAAGTGTATATGCAATCATTCCACACTCCCAGGGTCCCTAAGGTATACTAAAATCCTTGAATGCTCAAGCCTCAAGCCCCTTCTCTATAGCATAGTATTTATTTTGTGTATGCATTGTACATATTTTAGATGACTTAGACTATCTTATACACTGTAGATGCTGTCTACATAGTTGTTGAATTTTTTAAGGAATAGTGACAAGAACCTGTATAAAAACAAACCAGTAGAATAATAATTTTGTCTTGTTTTGCTCTGGTTTTCTATGTAGGTCTCATTATGAACCCCTAGCTGGCCTGGAACTCATTATATAGACCAGGTTGGCCCTGAACTCGCAGAGATCTGCCAGTCGCTGCCTCCTGAGTGCTGAGATTATTTGCCCCCACACCTGACTAAGAGTAATAATTATAACAGAGAAAATAACATGAAAGTTGAATTTCAGTGTTCATGAATAAAACTTTATACCTGTTCAAAACCAAGACTGTACACATTCAATCAGATGCAATTTTGTGCAAAGAATTTCCTGCATTTGGTTTAATCTGCAGAAACAGAATAAAAATATGTGGATACAGTGAATGGACTCTATATATGTATCATAAACCTGTGTGCATACATGTACCTATAGGTACCTACATACTATACATGTATGAATGTATCTACCTAGATAATACATTTATAGATGTAATGTTTGTTTACATATAGTAATGTGATTTATGTTATATATGGAATAGATGTTTATATGTGACATGTCTTATATATGTTATATGTAATGTGTAGTATGATTTCTTTTTATTTTTTATTGAAAAAAAAACTTATTTTCATACAGTATCTCTGATCACAGTTTCCCCTCCCTCATCTCCTTCCAGATCCTCCCAACTTCCCATCCTTCCAATTTCATGCCTTCTTTCTCAAGAAAACAGAGGTAAATAAAATATATGAACAAGGATAAAACAAAATGAACAAATTAACAAACAAAAAAAGAAAAGAAAGAAAAAAATAAACAAAAGAAAAACAGGAGAAATGCAGACACACACACAAAAAAAATCAGAAACTGTAATATACAAGCAAATGACAAGTAATGCTTTTTAAAAAATGCTTTGGCAAAATGGGACCAAAAAAATTTCCAAAATACTCTGGTTTCATTTTGTGTTGGCCATCTACCACTGGGATTGGGCCCTACCCTTAGGTATGGCTTATAAACCCAGTGAGACTCCCTTAGAAAACGAATTTTTTTTTTCTTTTTGGTGGTTATCAGTTGGAGATAGCTTCTTGGTTGGGGATCGATGCTCACGTCAACATCTCAGCACTGGGACCCCTATGTGGTTTGGGCCTATGTAGGCCCTGTGCATGCTGTCACAGTCTGTGTTAGTTCATATGTCCGTCAGTCCTGTCTGGAAAACACTCTTTCTTTAGTACCATCCATCTCCTCTGGATTTCAGAATCTTTCTCCCTCTTCTGCATACTCCCCTCAGCCCTGAGCAGAGGTGTTTGGTGAAGACATCTCATTTGGGGCTGAGTGCTCCAAGGTCTCTCACTCTCTGTATAGTGTCTAGTTGTGGGTCTCTGCATTTGTTCCCATCCACTGCATGAGGAAGCTTCTCTGATGATGGCTGATTAAGACACTGGTCTATTGACATAGCAGAATGTCATTAGGAGTTATTTTATTACTGTGTTCAGTTAACATAACAGTAGTTGTGGTGAGCTCCTCAACCAGCGAGGAAGAACGACCACCATTCGAGGATTCTTCTCAGATCACACTTTATTGGAGCGCCTCTTGATTGAGGGAGAGTGGGAGGTGAGGGGCCCCAAGAACCAAAAGGCAGCTGCTTATATAGGGAACCAAGCGAACGGGTCAATCTGTGATTGGATCCCGCCAGAATGCAAGCACGGGGAGCCACGGGATAGGCTGAGGACATAAGGCCAAATTACCATATACGCGCATGCACAAGCCTCGAGGCGTGCAGCCCAGCAAGCATAGCCAAATATGGAGTTGTTTACAGCAAAGCTGTCAGGAAGTCGGCGCCATCTTAGAATGGCGGCTCCCTACAAGTAGTACTTGGTTTCTCTTGAGCCCATGGCCTGTCTGGCCTGATCCTTGGCCACCCAAGCAGTGTCAGGCATGGGTTCCATTTCACAGAGTGGGCCTTAAATCCAATTAAATAGTTGTTGGTTATTCCCATAACCTTAGTGTCAATGCTGTACCAGTGAGTCATACATGGGTCATCTTGGTAAATTGAAAGTTTGTAGCAGGGTTGGTATTTACCTTTCTCCTCTGGAAGTGTCCACAATCCTTCCCAGTACCAGGAACAGTAAGTAAGGGTGAAGGTTCTAGGTAGGCACCAGATAGACTTCTCTGTGTTCAATGAGCTCTGTCAATGTTCTCTTCAGCAATAGGGCCTAAACATCAGTTTATGGAGAACAACCAACAGCCTTGGCAATAGCATGAGTTGTTCTGGAGTTTCCATGGGGCCCCTTTGGCCAACAATATACTGTGTTTTCTATGTATAATATGCATATGTATTTATCACAAGTTTGAATATGTATATGTATATATATACTTGAACTTCTGACCTTCCTGACCCCAACTCCCAAGTGCAAGATTACAGGCATGGACCTCCATGCTGAGTTTTATATGGTGCTGGGATTTAAGCCCAAAGCTTTGGTGCATGCTAAGGCAGCACTATCCCACCTGGGCTATACCCCCAGCTCAATAGTAGAGGACTGTGAGACATCTAAAACTTGAGGAAAAGTACTAAATAGTCTCTGACCTCCATAGTCACACTTCGACATGCAAGTTTCCCTCCACAGGCTCACCCACATACACACATACACACACACACACACACACACACACACACACACACACACACACACACATATATACACACACCAAGAAAATAAATAAAAATTTTAGCCACCAAATTACACATATATGTATGCTATTATTATTATTATTATTATTATTATTATTATTATTATTCAGACACCAATGTAACTGCCTGCCTTTGTTGTGGGGTGTCCACGAGAGAAGACCACTAAGACATGGATGTAAGCCAACAGAAAGTCTTTATTAGCCAATTGGTGACTACACTGGGTGTTCGGGATCCCAGTGTAGCACTGAGCCTTTCTCAGGGTGAGCTTTCCAGCACAAAAGCTATGTTCTAGGTTGACACACTTCAGTTAACAAGGACAGTTAGCCAGAAGCAGAACTACAGAAGCCAAAAAACAAAGTTAGTACATTTAGAGACTTTCCAAAAACTATGGCTTTGATGGATTAAGTCTTGTTTTAATTTTGGCAGGTGGTGCTGTCTACATGCTGAGTTTTATGGCCTGAATGGTAGTTCCATCATGGAGTCAGTTGTGCTAAGGTCTGGGGACCTGTTACACCTTGAACCCATGCTACTCTAGGGCATGGACTATTATCTTTCCCCTCATCCCTTCCCTCAGTGCTTCAATCTATATTAAAAAACACTTTCATAATTAGTTCCACCTCTACCCATACTGACTTGTCCTGAAATTCTTCTCTGCAGAGAAATAGGTCCTGCAGATGTGTTTCCCTACACTGCTAGAGCATTAAGCTGCATCTCTAGTTGTCACTGACAATAGCATTTAAGTTTAACTAGAGATACACTGTTAAAAAACAAAAAGCACAAAACAAGGCTTGAACATTTTGTAACTTGAAATAAAGATAAGAACAGACAGATACTTTTTTTTTCAATCTGTCAGCAGAGTAATTCCAGTAATCAGCCTGAATATATCGTGCAATGAAATGCTAAGACTGTTTTAAAAGGTAACACGTGCTCCATTCCGATGATCTATTATCCTGTGGTGAAAAGACCATGGTGCTTAGTAGGCCAATGGGTCACAAGCAAGCAATCCAATCCAAATGTTGTATTACTCAGAACACTTACTTGGAAACATGGGAAGAACAACCCTGTTTCCTTGTTCAAGTGTGACACATGACAGAGGCACATGCCCTCCATCCTCGTACATTTAATAGGAAAAGGGTTAGAATTAAGCCAAAATTCACTGAATGCCAAGTACACAAAGACCCTATCTGGCACTAATTTACTCTTTGTAGCTCACATTTCTCAGAGAACCTTGACAGCTTAGATACACAGAGGGCTGGGTTGTTTCTTGTACAGAATCCCTGGCCTTGTCTGTGAAACCCCTTACAGATTTGGACTAGATTGAGACCCAGTTATCTGTTTTAACAAAATATTGTTCTCATTGCAATAAAACAAAATACTTTCTCATTGTCCCTGCCTTACAGAAGCACTAAAATTTAAACAATTTGTCAGGGCACCTCCAAAGACGCATAGCCAAGATGGATGTTCAATGTCAAGTCTATTGTCTCCAAAGCTAATGTTATCACTGAGCCAGGCTACAGCTCAGTAAGACACCTTTCATACTTCAATATTTCTCTACCAACAATAAGAGCTTCAGCTGGGCATATTGGCATGTACTTCTATCATGTGTCACACCTGTAATCCCAGCATTCAGGAAGCAGAGGCAGGGAAGATCACTGCAAGTTTGAGGCCAGTATGATCTACATAACTAGTACCAAGCTAACCTGGACTACACAAAGAGATCATGTCTTTTAAAAAGAAGCAGAAGAGAAAGAGGAGAGAAAAAAGTTTCATAGCTCTCCTCTATGCCTTTTCCCTTCCTGCATCCTGTTCCCCAAACCAACATGGCCTCTTCAATTACTTTAGTGGTTAGTATCTAGCTCCATGGCTATTACTGTGGTAAAGCACCTTAACAAAACAACTCTGAGTGGAAATGGGTGTGCTTGGCTTACAGTTCCAGGTGATATTTTAGGGAAGTCAAGGCAGGAACTTGAAACAATTAGTCACATTCTGTCAAGAACAGTGAGAAAAGAATGCATGCATGCTTGTGTTCAGCTGTGTTTCTCAGTCATATACTGCTTAAGACCCCACTTATGAAATAATGAGGCTCACACTCAGGGAGACTCTTCTCACCTCATTTAATCCAGCTAAGGAAAATCCCTCACAGAGAGGCCCTCAGGCCAACCTGGTCCAGGAATTGCTTCTTTGAGACTCTTCCCTGGTGGCATTAGATTGAGTTAGCAATGAAAATTGTCACAATGTATTATAATTTTCTCAGTAGCTCAAGCACAACAGTGAACTAATGGATGCCATATTCTATTTGCTAGCTGCTTTCAGCCATATCTCCTTAAAGTACACAGAGTTGTTTCAAACCAAAATATTTGGGAATCGTAATTAGCCATAACTCATCGAGGCAACTTGTCAAGAGCTTGAAGGCTGCTGCTGGCTGAACTGTTTCTCAAACAAAACAAAGAGTCTGGGGACAGGAATCTCTCAGCTGGGTAATACCACCACAGATACGTCCGCTTGGCTTTACATTCTCTTGTTTAGAAGTTCTGCTTCCTTATCTCTGAAGCGCGGGTATTTTTAGGTGCTGCGTGCTTCGGAAGCATGCCACTGTGAGGAAAGAAGTGGCACTTAAGCAAAGCCTGGACAGAAAGTTGAAATTGAGGTTGTCCAAGAACTCAACAGTACATAGCGTTTCAGCCCACTCTGCAGCGGTTTGGTGAGCTCTTGGCTCTTGGTTGTTTCTGAGTGTACACATCACTATGTACCGAGGCGTCATGTCTGTTTTCCCAAAATCCAGAAGCATGAGTCAGCTATCCAACTATGATCTACAAATTTGGTAAAGTACTGTGTCATGGAATCCAAGGCCAGTTTCCAGGAATCACTTCTCCAGGGCCCCCAGACTCACGGTCACAGCCAGAGCGAGTACAAGCCCCTGAAGTTCTCCACATTGACTTTCTGGGGAAATGTCAGGGATCCTGTGTGATCTTTTACTCAGGGTGGAGGGAGGTGCAAAGCCACAGCTTGATGAACGTAGTACGATAGTTAATATAAAATGTTAGATGCCATATGGAACAGGACCATAACTTAACAATATCCTTGCTTAGTTAGTAAAGGTACTTTATCTTCCCCCTGTACTTGTTTTATATCTCACTGTACAAAGCTATAAACTTCATAGCTTTGTACTAAAATGTAAGAAGATGTTTAGAAACATCATTGCAGTCAAATGACAATATCCTTTTAACTCAGGGAACTTGATGGGGAAATGTTGCAGGAGACTGTCACAGATTAAAATTTATGTACCTTGGGGCTAGAGAGATGGCTCAGAGGTTAAGAGCACTGACTGTTCTTCCTGAGGTCCTGAGTTCAATTCCCAGCAACCACAAAGTGGCTAATAACCATCTGTAATGAGATCTGGCGCCCTCTTCTGGCCTGCAGGCATACATGCAGGCAGAATACTGTATACTTAATAAAAATTATTTTTAAAAATTATGTACCTCAAAAACTATGTACTTAAGTCCTAACCTCTATTAACTCACAATACAACCTTATTTTAAAGTGTCAGGTACGGATATTCATACTTAAGATGAGGTTGTACTGGAGTGGGATGGACCCTTAAATAATATGACCGGTGTTGATATAAAAAGAGGGAGAGATATCAGGGAATGTTGCTCAATGGTAAACTGTCTGACACAATTGGCTTCAATCCTCAGCACTACAAAAACTTTTTTAATTTAATAAAATTTCAAAATAAATGGGGGAAATTTAGAAACAGACATGGACAAGCACAGAAGACAGTAGGTGAAAATAGGCAGAAATGTAATTTACTGCTATTACGTGAATTAAGATGATTTTTAATTGGCCTTATGTCCTATGACCTTGCTGAACTTGCTATGTGCTTCTGTGACTGTGCAAAAGATGCTTTAGGAATGTAGACAACCAGAGTGTTGATGATTGAGGCAACTTTACATCTTCCTTTCTGATCTTGATATTTTAATGAAAAGCACTTTTGATGATTCAAATTAAAATGTTTTTAACTAAGAGATTGGTTTATTAATTTTCATGTGAGATAGCTCATTTTTCAATACACTCAAGAACACCAAATTAAAACTTTTTGAATTGTACAGATTAATGTGCAAAGGGTTGGGTTTCATTCCAAGACTTTCATACATGATTTGTTTGTGTTCTCTTCCACTGTCTGCCTCATCGTTCCCTGACCTCATTTCACCCTTCCACTCTGAGCAGCCTCTTCTGTCTCCACATCCCTTGGGTTGTATTGCTCTCTTCTCCCCTTCTACAATACCTCTTTTTCCTCTCGCAATTCCTTTTCATGACCTCCATGCACACACATGCACACACATACACATATATCCACTAAGAGTTAAGATCCAGGTCGGGGATTTAGCTCAGTGGTAGAGCGCCTGCCTAGCAAGCGCAAGGCCCTGGATTCGATCCTCAGCTCAAAAAAAAAAAAAGAGTTAAGATCCACATGTTAGAGAAAATATGTAATATTTGTCTGAGTCTGTTACTTTACTTAATATAATGCTTTTCAAATCCATCCATTTTCATGTTCTATACATATTAACATAAACTCATTGTGTGGGTCAGCAACATGGCTTCACCAGATGATGCTTGCCTCCAAGCCTAACTGACCTGAGTTCAATCCTCAGAACTCACATACTAGAAGGAGCAATTTGACTCCTTCAAATTGTCCTTTAATCTCTATATATGTGCTGCAGCATACACATATACACAAGCACATATACATAAGCAATTAATTAATTTAACTTAAATTCTACCGTATATATAACACACGCTTTCAACACAGGGTATCTTCATATACCCCCAAACTACCCTTGAACTCTGAGGCAACCCTCTTACCTCAGAATTGCTAGGACTACAGATGTGAGTCACCATGCCCGGCTGCAATTAAAAGATGCTTTGCATTCAGCAAATTCTATCTTATTATCTTGCTAGTTTTTGTTTAAAGAGTGGTGGTAGAACAGAATAAGATTTTATTATTGAAGAATTATGCTAGAGGAATTCACAGCCACATTTTGGAGTCAACCTACACAATGTATCTTTAAAAGATGGATAAAACTGTTGAAGACAATCTTTTTGGATATAAAATGTCTACACTAGCCTTTGAAGAAAGTTTCGTGTGGTTAAGGTAGGAAGGATACAGGACTAGAGCAAGGACAGGCACAAAGGTAGAGATGAATAAAACATGTTACAAGTGTACACAGATCAAAGTTTCCTGGGGAATACTGACAGCTGATGGCATAGTGTCCCAAACACTACTGGCTTCATGCTCTGCTTTAAGGTTTTTACATAGTCAAATGTCACAAGAAAAAACATCCCAAGATCACAAAGAGTCTGTGATCTCTGAAAGGAGATAGCCCATATAAAGACCGCTACCACTGGTGGGTGCATGTGAAGGTCCTGAGTTCAATTCCCAACAACCACATGGTGGCTCACAACCATCTGTAATGAGATCTGGCACCCTCTCCTGCCCTGCAGGAATACATGCAGACAGGAAATTGTATACATAATAAATAAATAGATAGATAGATAGATAAATAAATAAATAAATCTTTTAAAAAATACTCTGAGAATGCTTTCAAAGAATGAGTGGTATTAGATCCAAGCCTTATAGGATTAACAATAACCTGGTTATGCTGCCTTGAATCTTCTCATTGCCTTGGTCTTTCACATAATGTCATGGTCTAAAGACCACTGCCATAACATCTGAGTCTGGATGCCTGGAGTCATGTTGGCTGTGGCCTTGAAGCAAAGATGTCAAAGCCATGCTGCCAGAATACATATCCTCATTTTGCAATATTTCCACTCACTCTTGCTGAAGCTGTCTCTAGAAGGATGAGTGCTTGGTTAGCACCCCAATAATTCACACATCATTCCTGACTGTCCAGACAATAGCTATTGCTGTCTGCTCAGTTGAGTCCATAGGAAAACTGAAACCACCCTAGGTTTTTCAACCAAGAAATAATTTAATGGAGAGATTCAGACAAATATAAAGATGTTGCATGGACTGAGAAACCAATAGTCATGTGAGATTCCATTTAAACTGAATAAATCAGAAAAGACAGGTATCCCAAGAAACTTCGTTCTAGCTCCCATTAGCAGACTCTTGGGAGGCCACTGAGTAGCCATTTGCCAAACCTCACTTCTTTCATCTGCGGATGCCCATTCAGCTGCCTATCACTACAAATGGAGACACATGAGTCTTTTCTACTATTTTCTCAAATTCTTACTCATGCCTCACACTGAGAGATCAGCCTGGAGTTTGCTGGGGAGGCTCAAGGGCATGATGCAAAGTGTTAGTATTTCTGCCCTACAAGGCTGGACAGAACATAGAAGAACAGTGTTGTGATAGTCTCCTTTCAAAGACTCTTAGCCCCCTTCTATGTTCTACATTCTGCTGGACCTTCACGCTGCCTCATGGAAACCAGTACGCCCCACAGCTCATCTTCTCAAGAGCCACTTGTCCAGAGTCCAGATAACATTGGTAAGCCATTGTGGGTGGAAAGGCGGAAGAGTACTCATGTGGAGACATTTTCACTAAACCCAAGATTAATCCCCTTACATGAAAAGAATAGGTTACGCAATACATACCAAAGAGTGCTCCAGCGAACAAGCTAAGAACAAACAAAACACCCAGAAGTGTGTACAGTACTTCATCAAATTCCAACTCAAGGGGAATCCACAGAGTGGGCAGAGATTTGAAAAAGGATTCTCTGGAGGAACTTTACTCCAGACCATGCAAGTACATCTCTTCTATAGATGTACTCTACTACATGTGCCTGATTCTGTTGACTCCCTCATGAGAATTACTTGGGAGTTAGTGCCATTGTTTGGTGAATCTTTGATTCTCTGGTGAGTAATATGAGATCAACTACATAGTAGGATTTCCATGAACAAATAGAAAGCTAAGATGAAGATTGTAAAGTATCTTTCACATCTCTTGCTGGCTGGCTACTTAATGTTCTCATGTATACACTGTTTGGTTACTTCACACACCACATATCTTATTTAGGAAGAAATTCTGTGGAGATAAAAACAGCAGAAATAAGCTGGGTGGTGGTGGCGCATGCCTGTAATCCCAGCACTTGGGAGGCAGAGGCAGGTGGATCTCTGTGAGTTCAAGGCCAGCCTGGCCTACAAAGTGAGTTCCGGGACAGCCTCCAAAGCTACAGAG
Organism: Onychomys torridus; assembly: GCF_903995425.1. Taxonomy (NCBI): domain Eukaryota; kingdom Metazoa; phylum Chordata; class Mammalia; order Rodentia; family Cricetidae; genus Onychomys; species Onychomys torridus. Next base: position 64,465,769 of record NC_050454.1, read on the forward strand.
AAACCCTGTCTCGAAAAACCAAAAAAAAAAAAAAACAAAAAACAAAAAAAAAACCAGAAATAAAAATTTGCTAGGAAGATAGAACTAGAGAATTGGGGAAATTAGTTCACAAGTACTAATGGTCAAGCTAAAGATACTAATGGTATCAGATCGCTGTAGATACTAAAGCTGGTAAACACTTGATGTTACTGAATGATAATATAAGGGAAATCCCAGGTTAATCTCATATTTACGTACATGTGTCTCTATATACTATCAGTTCTGGCTCAAATTTCACAAAAAGAAAAGTGCACTAAGAGAATGAACAAAAAGAAGACTTCACCAGCATGTTGAGAAGGAAAAAGGAGAAGAAAAGCCTCACAGTGGAGGTGATGCACAAGGGGTGAGAACCGAAAGGACCATCTTTACAGGCACTGGGTCAAGCATTCCAGAGACTGACCTCATGGTTCACTCTTCTTAAACATGTAAGCGTAGTAAAACTTTGGGAAGGCATTTCCACAGGACAATTCTCATAACAAAGCTTCAGGGCTGGCTGCACTGAAGTCCTCTCTCAAGGTAGCAAAGCACCTATGACCTTTACACTAAGACTGAGTTCTATTGGCTGATAAACAGGGCTCAGGGCTAGGGCCTAGAGGAAAGAGCAGTGAAAAGCATAAGGATAGATTCTATTGGTGGAGAATGCAAAGTACAGGGGACCTCTTTCATAGGATATGTTCTATTCATTGAGAGACAATGCTCAGGATGAGGGCCTACACAATGCTCAGGATATTGGGGCGATTCAGGTGGAGGTTGGCTCCTAACAGACTAGCAAAGGATCACCAGGATGTTTGAACACTTTCACTGCAGCATTCCAGGTGACCAGGCGTCATTCATTTCCTTCCGTTCCACATGACTGATAATCCTGGTTTCTCCGGCGCTTACTCTAAGCTATGCTTCCTACACCCACTGAAAATATTTGGAGGAATTTTTGAAAGATAATAAGCAGACAGAATCCTATCTCTTCGGTTCTGAAAAATGTATAAAATAAACCCAGCAAAAGGCTACATGCAGCTCTGGGTGTTCTAGAATCAATAGAATGAGGAAGAGTCTGAAGGCAGCTTTGAACATGTATTGGTTGGTCTCTTCCAAATCTACCAGACATCTTCCAGGAGAGATTCTGGCAATGGAGCTAAGTCAATATCAGTTCTAGGGCCCAAGGTACAGAAGATACTTGAGTATCTTTGAAATGAATCAAATCCCATTTTAAAAGTCCACAGGGAGCTTTTGCTGAAGACTCATTGACTCATCACTAACAACAGGTTGTGCTAGTATAACAATGTAAAAGAGAGAAAAATGACATTATGTAGTGTGTGTGTGTGTGTGTGTGTGTGTGTGTGTGTGTGTGTGTGTGTGTACATAAAAAGAACATTTTTGCTATGGTGGTCAATTTGACTGCCAGCTTGGCGGGATTAAAAGACGCCTATAGCATTAATGAAGCACACTTTGTATATGTCTGTTGAGGATGTTTTGAGAAGATTAACTGATGAGGGAAGATCTGCCCTAAATGTGGATGCATCATCCTGTGGGCTGGATGCAGGGGGTAGATAAAAAGGGAAAGAGAGGGAATCAGCTGAGTACTAGCATTCACCTTTGCTTCCTCTTCTGTCCAGATGGTAATAAGCTCCACGCCCCCACCAGATTTAAGCCACCCTTGCAGCCTTGCCTTTGCACCATGATGGACTGATCAGACAGACCCTGCCTCTGTTAAGCTGCTTGCTGTCGGGTTTTTGGTCTTGGCAATGAGAAAAGTAGATAATACATATGTCCTTTACAGGACATGGAATGGAAAATCGATGGAATTTGTGAACACTACGTCAAGTGAAAGACAAGTACCACATGTTCTCTGTCATGTGTGAATTTTTTTTAAGTAGAACATATTGGACAATAATGAATTACAATAGGCTGGGAAACATGGAGAGAGTGCAGTAGGAGGTGGGGGGAAAGGCACTCAAACACAGTGCATAGAATTAGCAAGTTCTAGTGTCTACAGGACAGTGGGGGTGCCATAAGCTTTTAAAATCTATCTATTATTTATAAGTAAATAGAAGAAGGGCATGTCAAGTCTCTGAACACGATGGTATGACAAGGAAAAGAGCATGTAAACTACATGGGTTGAGCTATCACACTGTGCCCCATAAATGTGCAATTATTTTATGTCTACTAACATTTTTAGAAAGATGTTTAGGAAGATGAAATGTTAATTACTCTGATTTGACTGCTATGAGCTGCTTATGTGTATAAAGACACTGTACCCCACTGATTTGTACAATTAAAATATTGGAAAAAATAGAAAACATTCTGGAAAATGGCAATGAATAATAGAAGAAGAAAAAAAAAAAACCTGACCTAAAAAGGAGGAGGAATCCTCCTTCCATAGCTCCTGTCGCCTAGCATAGCCTTCCTTCCCTCCAAAAACCACAGCAGGTCAACTGCAATGGCCATAATCAGCATCCTCAGGCTGGTGACAATGTCACAGATGAGTGACAGCCAAAAAATATCAAACATCCGAATAAAAGCAACACCATGAAAGAATGGTGCCAAGTCCACCCAGCTCACCAAGCGGCATCTGAGAAAAGGACAGAATGAACAACAGGGCAGGAGAGTCCTTTCTTTACTTGTTTCAGATTTCCCGCATAGCCAGCTTTTACAGCCTTAGCTGATACACAGCTATAATCTTAAATTATGTATTCTTCCATGCCTCTGTCCCAGAGTAGTGTGTGAGTGTGTGTGTGTGTGTGTGTGTGTGTGTGTGTGTGTGTGTGTGTGTGTGTGTGTTTTCTGGAGCTGAGAACCGCACCCAGGGCCTTGCTTGCACTTGCTAGGCAAGTGCTCTACCACTGAGCTAAATCCCCAACCCTTGTGTGTATGTGTGTGTGTGTGTGTGTGTGTGTGTGTGTGTGTGTGTGTGTGTGTTTTCTGGAGCTGAGAACCGCACCCAGGGCCTTGCTTGCACTTGCTAGGCAAGTGCTCTACCACTGAGCTAAATCCCCAACCCTTGTGTGTATGTGTGTGTGTGTGTGTGTGTGTGTGTGTGTGTGTGTGTGTGTTTTAAGTGTGCTATGATAATCATTTTCTGAAAACAGAAAATAGGCTGAAAGCAGCCTTATAAAATGAATATCCACCATAAATGCCAAAAACACCATTCAGATATTGCGGTGTTTGATCTTTGTCATCTGGGTTAGTTAGGATCTGTGGGAGTCAGTAAGCTAACCCCTTGTAAAACTCTGCTGGGGTTTCTACCAAGTGTCACTCATTTCTTCTCCGTGTGATGCTTTCTATGCTGCTCAATGAGGAACAGCAGAAGCCCTCTGTTAGGACCCTTTGGAAGACACGGGGAGAGCAAAGTAAAGACTTCAAGTCGGGGCTTGCTCCCCGTTAAATGACACCTAGAGAAAGTCCTTTGGTTTCGTTCTTTAATACAACATGGACGCATTATTGGCAACTTTGAGTTTATTATTAGAACCAATGCAAGCACCCACATACACATATGCAAACAAATTTTTATTTTAAAGAATGATCAAATTGCAAGTAGAGCAAATAAAAGAAGCACAGCAAATATGTCCACACTGCGCTGTCCAGTGAAAAAGAAAACCCCACATATTTGCAGGGAGTCTGTATGAGAGGTAAGTACTAATACTGGGAATTTAATGAATAGATATAATCTCGACAGCCGCTCTGGGCGCTAGAAGATGTTGGAGTGCCATATTTAAAATCCTAAAGTAAAACTAGCATTGAACCAAGAACCTTATTCTCATTTAAATTTCAAGCACAAAACAAAGACATTTTAAGATATCAAGGATGCAGATCTTCACCTTGAAATAATGTGTCAAGGATGCCTCCAAAAACATAAAACTAATATCAATGAAAAGAGCTAGAATGCAATAAATTGTAAAATGGAAAGAAAAAAGCGGCTCTATCAAAAGTCAATAAACTTTTTATTGTTTGCTTGTTTGTTGAGACTGGAGTTCATGTAACCCCACTGGCCTCCCTCTTACAATGTAGTAGAAGATGACCCTCAACTCCTTACATCCACCTCTAAAGTGCTGGGATTCCAGGCATGCGCTATCATGTCTGTTTTATTGGTACAAAGACTCAAACTCAGGGTTTCACCCAAACACTTTGCCAAGTGAGTGATCTCCCCAGGCACATGTTTTCTAATATATATTTTATTATTTACTTAATGTGAGTGTGTGTGTGTGTGTGTGTGTGTGTGTGTGTGTTTCAGTGGAAGTGCCCATGGAGGCCAGAAGAGGCCATAAGATCTCCTGGAGCTGGAGTTACAGGTGATTGTGAGCCTCCCAATGTTGGGTCTGGGAACCAAACTCAAGTCCTCTGAAAGATCAGTATGTGTACTTACCACTAAACCATCTCTCCAGCCCATGCTTCATAGTTTTAGTAATCATCTATAATCAAAATCACAAATTCATTCAATATGACAGGTTATAGCTAAAATAAGAGCATACTGCTCTTGCTTAGAAGTAATGTTTATTCAATAACTAGACTTCAAATTGAAAAACCAACTTAAACATCTAATTGTAAGGAATACATACTTTGCAAGAGTCATTAAAGAAAGGAAATAAGTGATCTTATTAAAATTAGTAATTATACCAAGTAGCTTCTAATTGAGGTTTTTCAGACTGAGGAAGGGGATTGCTGAAAGTATAAGGGAGCAAAGGGTCTTTCTCAACTTTCTCTTTCATCCCTTGGACTTTTGTGTTCAGAGACCCACAAGACAGAGATTAAACACATAGGTGGGGTTCAAATCCCAGACTCCCAAGGCCTGGATGTACGATGTTAGGCATGGTACTTACATGCTTGGAGCAATGGTTTGTCCACTGCTACAGTGTAATGCCTCCTTGTAAAATCACTGTGTAGCTAACTACTTAATAAGATAAATCTCTCTTGGACACTATCCATCTCTGGCTATGGATAGAGACAGAGTCAGGTCAGCAGGTACCCTCCATGCCCAAACTCCTTCTGTTTTACTAGTGTTGATGTTTCATCTTCTCTCATTTCCTGCACTCTTTCCTTAAGACTTCTCAGCCAATCCAAAAGTCTATGACAGTTGTAGGGAGATGGCGTCCTCATGCACACATACAGGCAGGCAACACACCAATGCTCATAAAATAAAAATAATTAAAATTTTTTTGAAAAAATTGATTTTTGGTATGTTGACCTGCCATCCATATTTGTTGTATTGTTTTAAATTTTCCTTCTACATGTCCCCTCATTACTATTTCTAAGCCTAAGTACTGTGGATTCTCTGTAATTAGTTATTAATGTTTTAGGTACCTTCAGTAAGTGAATACTTGAAGAAACTGGGAATTCTCAAAGCTCTGGTAGTCACTCAAGAAAAAGCCAGGAAATAGTAGGGTATAGAAAAGCCTCAAGTAAAACTATATGGGTATTGTTGGTACCCATGACGTAAGGATACACAAAGTCTTTTGTGTTGCAGAGTCAAAAGTGTCATTTGAACTAAATAGCAACTATTTAGCTAAGGGGGGAAAAGAAAAAAAAAAAAAAAAAACAGCTCCAGTCGTTTAGATCCATGCCATTCATATGCTGAAAAGTATTTTATATGCTTGGTATATGAAGAATTTCAAGTTCTTAAATTTTAAATACAGTAAAAGTCACATAACCAAAATATAATTCACACATGAGAATATTTGTTCAGTCATTTATCTTATAGAATTTTCTTTTAGTTAGTAGAATATTAAAGAAACCAAGTGGAGGCTTTTTAGGCTTCAGTCCTCTCTAATAATTTTTTTTTATTTTTCCTTGTGCCAGGAACCCAGCCCAGGACCTCATACTTGCTAGGCAATCGCTCTTCCACTGGGCTATATCTCCAGCCCACCAATGGTTTATTTAAAAGGTCATGGCAGGTCCCTGATTGTATCAGCTACTTTTCTATTGCTGGAGTAATACACCCTGACCCTGAAACTTAAGGAGGAAAGAGTTTATCTGGGCTTCTGGTTCCATTGGGTTAAATGTAGTCCATGATGAGGAAGCAGCAGGCAGCAGGTAGAGCATAAAGATGAGCTTTGTAACCTCAGAGCCCAAGCCCCCGGGGCATGCTTCCTCCAGCAAGGCCACACCTCCTAAGCCTACCCAGCTATGCCACCAACTGGGGAACAAGTACAGGAGCAGCTGAGCCTCTGAAAGACATCCTCATTCAAACAACCACACTGACTATTCTGATTCCAGGTTCAGTCCTGACAGCAGCCCTGTCTTGAAAAGTAACACCGAAGAATGAGTGAGAAAAGCACTAGATGCTGTTCATTCTGTGTCTTCTATACACATATGTACACACTTAAACATACATGAATATGAACATGTACACACATACACACACACACACACACACACACACACACACACACACACACACACCAAAAAGGAACAAAAACAACAAATAACAATTTAGAAAGAATAAGATTATGTCTGTAATCCCACTTGACCATCACAAGCATTTTTCTTAACAATGTAAAGATTAGTGGCAGAGTCCTGAAGAGGCTAAAACATCTGCCTGAGGGTGGAAAAAAAAAACCACTAAAAATTCTCTTCCAAGTTTCCACAGATTCTAAGATCCCAAGAGTTTCCACTGTGTGCCCTTCAGTCTCTAATGGTAATGCCCACAGCCCTGGCATTTGCTCACTGCTGAAACATTACTAGTGGCTTAATCTTCAATAAATTTCAATATGATCAATGTATTCAAATTCAAGTCTGAAAAGGATTTTTCACAGATTGCCAAGCTTTTTAAGACCTTGTCCATCTCCATTTGATATGTGGAACATAGATTAATAATTCAGTTATTTTTAATATCTACTTCTTTGGAGTTAGGTACTAGTTTAGAGAGAGAGAGAGAGAGAGAGAGAGAGAGAGAGAGAGAGAGATTAACACAAATATCAGAATAACTGGAAGGGGAACATGGAAGAGCACTATACCAACAGAGAGCTCTTTTATCCAATTATCTGTTCCTTTTCCCAGGCATTTCTTTCTTCCTGCAGCACCACTGCAGTCAACAGATTGGCCACACTTGGAAAAGTCCTTTTTCTACTTGATCCTAGCGTAACCAGTGGGTTTAGAAGCCTGGGGGAAGTATCGCATGCCTCATGTGAGAAAGTTTTCTTTCTTTTTTTTTTTTTTTTTCTTTCTTCATTTCCTTGGCCCTTACAAATTTACCTAATGGCATCTGCCCAAATTAAGCAGAAAACAAGGTAATATTGTTTTGATTATTTAGCAATTGTCTTCTGGGGCTTATATTAAAAGAAGCAGAATTTAAATCAGAAATCATGGGAACTAGTAATTTGCTTTAAAATGCCAGATTCTCTTGGCTCACGTTATAAAAAGGTATTATAAGGGACCAAGTACAGCAGGAATTTTATAGGTTTGTGGAATAAAATATGTGAGGAATTTCTCTAGTTTATTTCCCTAAAATGAACCACACCATAAAAGTGGTTCCTGTGCATTTTATATACGTACGAATGTCCCTGAGCCCTCATAATTGTTGGGTTGTTAGACTGGCTTTCCTGTGAAAAAGCCCAGGAATTCCAGCTGGAACCTTTCCTGTCCTCAGTTGTTCCTGAAGGTCTGACTTAGTCATCTAGCTGAGCTGCTGTAATTTGCATCCACAAAACTTGGTCCCATTGGGATTCAACATAGCTGACTTTGGGGAAGCCGATTACAGTTTGGGCAAATTTTCTCAACTATGCCATTACACCTGGCAGCCAACCCCAGGAAATAGCATCTGCTCAATTTCCATGGCCCTCACCCCCTAATGTGTTTGTGTACTGCTGGCTGACAACTGTAACATGTTTGTAGTACAGATAGTACTCTGAATTAGGGTTTAAGTCGGTTCAGACTCTCTCATGTGGCTGGAATGTTGGCATGGCTCAGAAAACAAAAGTCAACTGAACAACAAAAAAGTTCCTCCAAAAAAGATGGCTATGGAGCCTGACAAATACATGGGGCAACGATGCTGATTCCACTAAGTGACTGCTAAAGGATTTTCAGTGTCTTGGACTTGCAGCCTTTGTCTGCAAACAGGGTGGGCCTTGTTAAAATGCCAACATGATGGTTTTGTCTCCAAAAGCTTGCTTTTCTGAGGTGACTTTTTCAGTAGGGAAGTTCAGCAGTGCCCCTGAGCTCTCCTTTCTGGGGCTGTGATAACACCTAGCAAGCTCAATGGATCATTGTCTGCAGACTTGAAATCTAGAAATTAGGCTCTAGGAGAAACACACACGCACACACGCACACACACACACACGAAGTAAGATCATTGATTTGGGTATCTCAGTGCACTCTGCTAACTTCTTCTGACCAGCTCTTTTCAAGTTTGCATTAAGTCTGTCTCCATTGAACCACTGTAGAAACTGAAACCTGAAAACTGCATTACAAGTGAACTAGAAATGTGGTGTTATCTACCTTCTGTTGGGACATTCCCTGAGAGAAGAAGCATCTGGGCTCTGTAGAAAGGTATCAAGAGCTCATCTATTACCTCATCTATGTCAGGCTTCACTGAAGCACAGATCACTTTAAAAGTTGCCCCTCCCACCTGTAGGTCTCTGGCCCCCCTTTTGGGTAACTGTTGCCTTGCTTGCTGACCTTGACCTTGATATCCTCCCTATGCTAATTCCCTGCGAGAGTCCACCCTCCTGAATGCTTAAGGGAAGCTCCTTGTCTGTGTATCCAGCAAGTAGGGCGCTAACAGCTTAGATGCAAGATTGTAAAACATCAGACGCCAACTTCTGCCCTCCAGGGTTCTCCCATTGTGCTATAAGCCTGTATTTAAGACCTCCTCCCTCCTTCAATAAACAGCATTCAGCATTCAAAAAAAAAAAAAAGGTGGGGGGGGGGGGAAGAAATTGAAGACAGTGATGTTCTAAAAATGGAAGTGGTGATGATGTCATGGGCCTATGAGGATACTGGACTAAAGTCTATCAAATTGTGCAAACAGGAAAATTGTATACTATGTGAATTATTTGTCAATAAAGATCATATATATATAAAGTTGCTACCCACCCACCCACCCACCAAATCTAGGAGCTGAGTGCCCTGTACTCTAGGTGCTAATACCACTATATATTGATAGGAAAAACATCAGTAAGCTCTATCCATGTACCTCTCTTATGCTAGGCCTTCTACCAATCCAAACTACATGTCATAGTTAGTCTTGTCAAGTTTACAGGATTTAGATTCATCTAGGGAAAAAAAAAAAAAAACCTAGGTGAGTCTATGGGGGAGCTTCCAGAGACGACCCAGCGGAACTGTGGGTAGCAGCATTCCATGGGCTGAGGTTCTGGGCTGGAAGAAAAGGACAGAATGAAGTGAGCATTGGTGTTCATCCTCCTCTGCTTCCTGACTGCATATGCAATGTGACCACCTGCCGCATATTCCTGCTGCCCTGCCGTCCCTGCTCTGCCATAATGAACCCCCAAACTGTGAGCCTAAACCACCCCCAGCTTTCCTTGAGACGCTTGTCAGGTGTTCTGTCACAGCCACAAGCAAAGAAACCCGGCTATAGAGATGGCCCAGTGGTTGAGAGCACTGGCTACTCTTGCAGAGGACCCAGGTTTGATTCCCATCTGTAATGATGATCCAACCATCCAACCCTAGGGAATCCAATGCCCTCTTCTGACCTTCTCAGGCACCAGACATGAACGTGGTGTACATGCATACACAAAAGCAAACTATTCATATTCATAAAATAATAAAGTAAATCAATCTAAAAATATACTAACACAAGGCAAAATAAATAAATAGCAGAACTGAATATTTCTAAAGGTGCTTGGAGCTGCCAAATAATTCCGTTGGAGCCCTCAAGTAAGCTTGTGTATTAAGTAGATTCATCACCCCAGATCTAGTTAACCAGATGGAAGGGTGGCAAGTAGCTGCATTTCTTATAATTCCCCCAGTACCACTTTCAGCCAGTGTTTGAAAACTAGTTCTAGTCTCAAACCGGCTTCAATCTGAACCATCCAGTAAATTTAAATGCTCCAATGACCTGGCACCACAGCAGACCAACTACCTCAGACCCTCAAGAAGAGAAGGCCTGGTGAGTTCTTGTTGTTGCTTGCTGCCTGTGGGTTTTGTTGGTTAGCTAGTGTTTGTTTTAAGAACTTTAGGTGACCCTAAGACACATCCCGGACCGAGAACCACAGTCTTGGGCTATAAATACCGAAGGCATTCAAGAAGGAAGATCTGCAGTGTCAGAGCCTACATTTGCTGTACTCTTATACCTTGAAGAAGACATTGTGTTCTCTTTGGAGATCCTGAGTGTGGGTGTTATTATTAATAAAATGGCATATTTACACAGCATCCATCCAAGATGTAGAACTTTTTATGGATATTTCTTAATCTCCTTTATCATCACTCATCCCCTGAAATGTAATTAGAAGAAAATTTTAATACTACCCAAATTGCAGAGCAAACAAACAGCATTTTTCCTGAGGATACATGGCAAGTTCATTCTATGAATCAAACTCCACTGAGTTTCTCCTCAGAGCAAGAAAAGAATATTTGGACAGTCCTGGTTGAAATGTGCACTCCTGGATGCTGAAAATTATTCATTGTACCATCGACACCACTATTTCTTACAACTGTAGTGTTCTCTGGGGTCTTTTTCTTTGGGTTGTAAGGGAGATAAAAGAAGGGCCTATTCCCCCACTTCTCTGAAAGGCAGCAATGCTGAGCACATTAATAGGCATGCTTGGAGTTGGGGATTTAGCTCAGTGGTAGAGCACTTGCCTAGAAAGCTGAAGGCCCTGGGTTCAATCCTCAACCCCCCAAAAATAAATAAATAAATAAGCATGCTTAACTAGGATCTTCATCCACCCATTTGCTGAGATTTAAGACCATTGTCTGGTAAACCCCTTTGTTCCGCACCCTGCTAAAAAAGCTTTATCAGAAATGGAAACAAAACCTCTCTTTGAAGAGCTGCACAGACAGAGGTCAAGGCTGAGGGGGAACCACCAAAATGAACAGGAAGTAAGACAGACACCATCAAAATCAGTAGACTTTAGGCTGAGTGAGACTGAGAAGGCATGTCGCATGATCTAGGTCCATGATTCTCTATCTGCGTGGGCGTCAGAACCACCCAGAGGACATATTAAAGCACAGATCACTGCCCCTGCCAACAGTTTCTGATTAGTAAGTCTGGAGAGGGGCTTGAGAATTTGTTTCCAACACATTCTCACATACTGATGCTGTTGATCTCAGGATCACACTTAGGTCCTGGGCAGATGCTAGGCAGACTTACATTTGAGCACAGGAAGCAACTGGAGGGTATTATCTCAGTACCAGAGAGCTAGAAGCAAGCTATGTTAGGTGAAGATTCAAGATGGGGCCCAAATACAGAACTCAAGGTCCAGAGTGAATCTGAACTAACATAGAACTCCAGCTAGGAATAGCTGGAATATGACAGAGAAAAACAGAAAAGAATTTTAATCAGAAAGATGCATGGCTAAGACCTTTCTATTAGATGTAGATGAAAAGGATGTCTTAGCCTTAGAAACAAAGTAAGATTCCATATTTGAACAACTATCCACTGGAGAGTTACTGAATCAACAACTCCAGGAGACTGGAACCTATATCCACCTTCATCGTCTGGTCTTGTGGCTCCACCATAGAGGGGAGATTCTGAATGGGGAGGGAAGGGTCTAACTAAAGAGAGATGGAGAGCCAGGGCACTTGTTACAACATATGGCCTTCAAGAGAACAGAACAGGGTGCCCAGAAATATGGCCTGTAATACAAAGTGTATTTGCTTTAAATGGGCAAAACATGTTAAACTACTCCCCAGGCCTGCAGTTTTTCTAAACTCCCCAAAGTGGAATAGTTCAGTACAAACAGAACAAGCCAGACACCCCGTAAATGGAAGTCGCCCTCACTGCCTTTTGACAATCATCACACACACTTAAGATCTCATTAAGTGTAGCCTTAAAGGGCCCTGATACACACAGCCCAGCCATGGGGGAAATAATATTTGTAAATATTAGCAGACTATCCCATGGTCTTTAGATCTCCCCATAAAAAATAACAATAAGCTATACAGAATGAACATATATTTCAAAATGATTAAAAAATTAAAGAGTATTAAATAAATTAAATGTGAGGAGTCTTCTCTTGGAATGCAGATCCCCTAAGATGTTTAGTGCCAGAAGCATCTCAAGTTTCTTCCATGGACAAATATCAGCTATTATGTAACAGAAAGGAGTACATGCAGGCTGCTGTTGATATTAAGGCAGCCTTTCAAGGTGTCTTTCTTGAAAGTCATCTGTATAGTGTCCCAATCTATTTTTTGGACTTAGTTTTAAGTATTTATAAGTTGATGAGCACTGATATTCAGTAAATGGGTATAATTCAATTTGTGGGGGCAGAAGAGAATATAACATGATGTCATGACTTTGTAAACCCCAGATGCTTGAAGATTAAAAGTTAGAAAACAGAACAGTATCACCTTTCAGATGGTGGTTGGCCACTGGTCTCTCCATGCCAAGAATGGTTAGACTCAGGTCCCACAGATGCCTATATTCAATGTCACTTTCCCTATCTGTGAAGAAGACAGGGAACTGAAAAAATGCTGCTTAGTCCAGACTCTTTTTTTTATGTAATGTGTATACTAAAGTTGTTTACTTTTAGAACATCTTATTTACAAGTGAGCAGACTTAATTTAATAACAAACTGCTAAAGAGAACTTACTATGTTTTATTTTGTTTTGCTTTATGGACCATATATTTATATAGTACTCTCACACTGTAAAACAACCATTCCTACGGGTAAGGCTTTTGGGCTACAGTTTTTCATCATAACCCAGCAGAGGGTGCAGACACCGGGCATTTTTCCCTGGAGTCATTGCCTAATTATCAGAGCTAGACTTCAGTATCCTTCCCTGGCAAAGAAGCAAGATCTCACATCGTAGGACAAACACTCTGGAGTCTTACAAAGAAGCACAGTCAAGCTTCAGGATGTGGTGACGGTGATACGATCACAAGACGAGGCTGACAAAGGAAAGGACAATCAGAATTTGTCTTGTGTGTACCCATGCCACCTGGGGTCTCCCTTTCCTGTTCTCTCTGTCCTATCTCTGATTCACCAAGTGTATCAGTTACCACTGATGTAAATAATTAATAATGAAAGCCAGAAGGAAAATCACTGGAGTGCATTCTTGGACACAAATTTTATGGCAGTAATAAAATAAATGAATCATTGAGTGAGGACACACTCTATTACAAGGAATTTATATTGTGGTATAAATTGGGTAAAAAAAAAAAACTGTTCTGAATTCAATACATTGCAGGAATTAAAACTCCTCTAAAACACCATGTTCCCATAGAAACCTTTAACTTACCTAGTCTTGTGATCTGCATGACAAAATTAATACCCTGGATTCTTAGCATGTCTCATTTACACACCTTTAGAAGATGAAACATATAAGTATTGAACTACCTATAGATGGCTACGCCAAGAATAACTACTCATTTAAAGATCCACACAATTAAGCAGCAGCTATGAATTCAGAGGCTAGTCTCAAGGAACTCATGTTAAGGTTCTGCTCCTATTTTCTGAGTGCCAACCACATGTGAGGAATTGAGCTTAAGGTATTTTAATTCATGAAGGTGTCCATGTAGTGGGTATTGACTGGTTGCTTTGCTGTGTTTTCTTTTCTGATACTCATGACAACTTCATTAATATACATTTGGATTTGACACAGAGGAAATAGAGACTCAGAAAACTTATATAATTCATCCAAAGTTATTCTATCTGCCAAGCTTTAATATTGGCTGCAGTTCCAGGCTGTTTCTAATATGTGATGTTTTCTGTCTTTAGTTCATACCTTCGTTCTTCTACTCTGTAAGGGATATAAAAAGCAGGTTTTGGTTGGGAGGATATAAAGGGGTGGAAACTAAAGCACATAGAGTTTGAGCTATGGACCAAGAGCTCAACTTACCCCCTATCACACAGCCATCAGCTCCAAATACATTTCAAGCCTGGTAGCATGGTGGCCAATAGCAACCACTAATGACCTAAGAGCGGTGACCTAAACAGACAGGTGTGATAGCTCCTAGCAGGGGTATATGCATATTTTCACTGTCTTTCAAAACAACTCTTAGGACATGTCTAACACTGTTCTATTTTCATTCTCTTGCTATGATAAAAGCCTACTACCAAAAGACAGCTTATGGAAGAAATGGTTTATTTGACTTACAGTGCCATGTTATAGCTCATCATTTTAGGAACTCAAGCAGTTTGTCACATCACATTCACAGTCAAGAACAGAGAGAGGATAAATGTATGGATGCTTATTTGCTTGCTTCACTGTTATATGGTTCAGGGTCCAGCCTAGGGGTGCCACCATGAACTGCCTCTTCCTACATCAATTATCAGTCAAGACTGTCCTGCATAGACATGCCCACAGGTTAAACTTAACTCACCATTAAGACTCTTCCCAGGTGACTCTGCATTGTAACAGGTTGATCATTAAAACTAACCAATAAAAAGTCCATGAGTAATTTACCAAGTGCAGCCCAGAATTTTAACTATAAAGGAAATCAGTGATTTCCCAGCTGAATCAGTATGAACCAAACTATACCTTTCTTGGATCTAAAATTTAAAATTTTTTCACTTGATAAGTTTTTTTTTAATTTTATGCTCTATTTATTTAATGTGTATGGGTGTTTTGTCTGTATGTCTGTGCACCACATACATGCTTGGTGCCTGAGGATGCCCAGAAGAGGGTGTTAGATCCCCTGGGACTGAAGTTACAGATTGCTGTGAGCCGTCAATGTGGGTGATGGAAATGAACCCAGGTCTTCTGGCAGAGCATCCAGTGCTATTAACCCAGGGGGCATCTTTCAGCCCAACTTAGTGAGATTTTTAACTTCATTTTACTTAATTTGTGGGAAGTAGTAACTAAACACAAATTAAGTAGCAGCAATTGTTCTGGGGCTCAACCACCAGGGTTCACATGCTGGCTCCATTGCTTCCAGCAACAAAAATATAAGCCTTACTCCATTGAGTATTCTAGTTTCGTTTCTGTGGCCTTGATAAAATACCCATATATTTTTAGAGGGGAATGGTTTTATTTCAGTTTACAACTCCAGTCTATCCTTGTGGGGAAGTGAAGACAGGAACCTAAGACAGCTATCCAGATCACATCCACAGTCAAAGGCAGAGAGAAATGAATGCTTGCTTGCTTGCTTATTTGATTGCTTGCATTCAACTTGACTTCTCTACTCATATAGTTCAGGATTCCTTGCCTAGGGAATTGTGCCACCCATTGTGGGCTGGGTCTTTCCACATCAGTTAACTTAATTAAGACAATCCCCTACAGACATGTCCACATGCCCCCCCCCACTGACCCAATGTGAACAATCTGTGTTGACTCTCTTCCCAGGTGGTTCTAAGCTGTGGAAAGCTAAAAATTAAAGATTACTGTCACAATGGACTTCATTTACTTCACCCTTAATATGAACAGAAAGTGATTAGGGGGGGAAAATGACAACATTCTAAATGCCAAATAAATATCTGTTGTGGATATTGCTCTGTATAAATAAAATGCTGTTTGGCCAGTGGCCAGGCAGGAAGTATAGGCGGGACAAGAAAGAAGAGAATTCTGGGAAGTGGAAGGCTGGGTAGGGAGAGATGCTGCCAGCCACCGCAATGACAAGAAAGAGATAAAGTACTGGTAAGCCACGAGCCACGTGGCAAAGTATAGATTAATAGAAATGGGTTAATTTAAGATAAAAGAAGTAGATAACAAGAAGCCTGCCACAGCCATACAGTTTATAAGTAATATAAATCTCTGTGTGCTTACTTGGTTGGGTCTGAGCGACTGTGGGACTGGCGGGTGAGAGAGATTTGTCCTGACTGTGGGCCAGGCAGGAAAACTCTGACTACAAATATCTGATTTTTTCAAAAAAGAGCCAACTATATAAACGAATATGAATCCATGTGTCCCCCCACCAATTTTCTTGGTTTTATAGCCTTTAGCATCCATTTATTAGATACTCTATGTATATACTTGTCACTTCATCACAAATTGAGCATGAATGAATGTTTCTCTTTTTTCACAAATATAAGCACACTTCACAATATTCCTCTGTTTAAAATGTTTTGAATAGTTCTATCTTGGCATGTACAAATTTGTCACAGTCCTCCATAAATGATTCATAGTATTCCATTCTGTGGAGAGACCATGAATTATTTAACTACAACCCAAGTGACATATGTTTGTCACAGAGACAGGCATGGAGGATTAGAGCTGCATTTGCTTCTTCACTATTTGCTTAACTGATTCATTGTCTTCTATCTAAAATATAAGGCAGTGGTGCTATTTACATGGATTCTAAATAATTTCCCTGGATAATTTTTCTTGGCCCATCATAAATGCAGAGTATGAGTCTCTCCTCATTAATCATCCTACTGCAAAACAAAGAACAATTCAAATTGGCTATTCTGCTATTGACAAGTGGCTACATATATTGAGATGACTATCTTTGTAAATGACATTACTCCATAACAGTTGCTAGCTTGGGCATTGGCACACAGATGTAAGGTCTGAATTCTGCCATTTTATCATTGTATTTAAGTAGATGTCTGTGAATGTTAATCTCAATTGTCAACTGATGAGGTCTAAAACCACCTCAGAGATGAGCCTCTGTGCATGCCTGTGGGGGATTATTTGATTGGGTTAACTGAGATTTTAAAAAAAGCCACCACTATGAGTGCCCCCTCTCTCTAGGCTGAGAAACCTAGACTGTGTTAAAAAGAGGGAGTGAATTGAGCACAACCCTTTATTCCCTGCTTCTTGAATGTAGACACCATATGACCAGTCCCCTTCTGTTCCTGTTGCCATGACCTCCCTATCACAATGGACTGGACCCTGGAACCGTGTGTCAAAATGAACTCCTTCTCCCTCAAGTTGCTCTGGTGGGGGTATTTTGTCCCAACAACAAAAGAGTGACAATGAGAATCACTGAACTTCCGTCACGCTTCAACTGTCTAATGAGCATGTCAACAACATCTTCCTGCACAGGAAAGAGTTAACTCCACATCCCCAAGATAGGCTTGTGTTCATGGCCTGTGGCCAGTTCCTGAACACTGAACTGGTGGGATGTCCTGAGAACTAAGGGTGCTTTGCACACTGGGAGCCTTGAGCCAAACTGTACTGGTTTGTCTGGACAGTTCTGCAAACAATGTGATTGATGGTAAATGCGTACTTGCCTGCGGGAAGTCTGGAGCTTTGATGGTTACAGTCAGTCTATGCAAAAGGCCTTCAGTGAACAAACATGGACTGGTAGGTTCAGGTGAGCTTCCTGCAAACAATGGTGTGTAAGTGTGTGTGAGTGTGGAGTGTGTGTGTGTGTGTGTGTGTGTGTGTGTGTGTGTGTGTGTGTTGCCGTCTCAGCTCATGGTTAAGAGAATGAGCAAATACACGTTGTGCAATCCCACAGAGGGAAGACTTCAGCACTGGAATTTTGTGTTATGTAGACATGTGCCTTTTCCTTCAATGATTTCGTAATGTATCTTATTACTGTCCTGAACAAAAACTGATTTGCTCCTGAGTCACGTGAGCCTTTATAGGGAACCCCTGAGCCTGGGAGGAGCCTGAGAGATGACTGACACGCTGTTTTAAAGGGTGACTGAAGATCAAATGACCATGTTGAGGAAAACAACCATTTGACGACACTTCCTAAGACAAGCAGACTTTCTTCAGGACTTGGTGCGAGGCAGAGGAGTCACCGCAACAGGGTTTGGCAGAGGAGGAAACTAGGCTCACTCTGAATATAGAATAAACAAGTGTAAGCTGATGGCTAAGGTACAGATTGGTGGTCAGTGATGGGAAACTACTGAGAAGAATCGCCATGGTAAAGGATATTCTGTCAGAACTGCCCTAACAGAATCCTTGCTGAAACAAACTAGGGTGATCTGACATCACTTGTGGGATGACGGAGGATGAGAAGCAGTCAGATATGAAGGGTGACTAGATAGAAAGGAGTTTTAATAGAGGAGTTTCGTTAAACTCACTTAGGAGTATCCTTGGCTATAGCCAGATTTTATACAAAAATGACAGGTGTGGACCTAGAAATTTCAAAAGCCTGACTGATATTTGGCCAAGAAAATATTTCCATTGAGTACAAAGTGCTCAACACAATGTCTGAGACAAGAGTTATTAATATCACAGTTGGCAGTAACCTGCATGGCTTTGGGATTGACCTGACCGGGGTGATGGAGATTGAAGAAATGACAGGCCCATGTACAGCCAAGCTGAGGTTGCCTGGGCTGTGCACTCTAATGAAGATGCTCCAGCAGCCCAGGAATTCAGCATGTTTATTATATACAGCTGAACAAAAACATGGGTGGGCTATCCAATCCTGATAGGAGAGCAATCTCAGACTGTCAAAGGAGGAAGTTGTGATTGATACTTTTTTTTTTGAGCTGAGGATCGAACCCAAGGCCTTGTGCTTGCTAGGCAAGTGCTCTACCACTGAGCTAAGTCCCCAACCCTGTGATTGATACTTTCTGCACAAATTGTCAACATTCTTACCAAGGGGAAACAAGCCTTACCACTCCTGTGAGACTGACCTATTGCTATAGGTCTAAGGCTCCATGGTCCTTGATATAGCAATGTTCATTCATACACAAGTTCAATACATTCACTCTGCACAACAACTGAATATTACTTATAAAAAGTACTAATAGACTATTTATATTATTAATAGGTGATTTAGATAATTCTTTCTTCCTTATTCTTCATTAAATGTTTATTTACCTCCCTTGTCCTTTGTAGATCTAGCTACCTTCCACTGAATGCATAAACTGAAATCCTAACTTCCAAAAGTATCAATAGGTGCGTTGAAATAACTGAATTCTCACTAGCCATCAATACAAGGGCATTTGTGTCTCCTGCCTTGCCTTCCTGGTGTCTCAAGAGGATGCAACATGGTGGTATCCGACAAGTATTGGCCTATATATATCTGCTTGCAGAATTTGGCTTGCTTAGCAACAGTGTTCCCAGTTCTAGATGAGTCTTAATTGGACTAAGCCAGTGCTGTGGTAGTTTCTTTTCCTTTTGCAAATGATTGACTTCAAAGCATCATATGACCCAGTAGTTATGAATGATGAGACACAGGCAAAATGTCACCATGAGCAACAGGAAAGGATTTTACCCCAACCCCCAATTTTATGCAGTTACTTTTCTTGATGCTGTGACAAAATCCTTCACAAAAGCAACTTAAGAAAGATGTAGTGACTAGAGAGATGGCTTGAGTGTTGAGTACCAAGTTCTCTTCTAGAGACCTGAGTTTGGTTCCTAGTACTCATGTTTGGTGGCTCACAATCTCTCATAACTCTAGCTCCAGGGGGGATTTAATACCTCTGGCCTGGATTCATGTGCACCTGAACTCATATGCACAGTGCACATGCAGAGACACACACATACACATAATTCAAAAGTAAATAATTTTTTTAAAGGAAGGGTTTATTTTGGCTCACAGCTTCAGGGTAGAGTCCATCTTGTGGTGAAAGGGGTGTGAAGCAATTGGTCGTGTGACATACTTCCTCTAGCAACTTGCACCCTCCTAACCTCCCCCCAAACAGAGCCGCCAACTACGGACCAAGTGTTTGAATACCTGAACTAATGGTCCTATTTCTCATTCAAATCCCACAAGGGCCTACAGTGTTCTATTCCTCTTTCCACCTAGAGGGGAGACTATGTATAAAAGAGCCCTCGCCAAACCCAACCATCCTGGGGCCATGATCTCAAACTTCCAGTTACTAGAACTGGGAACCAAATCCCTGTCATTCATGCACCCCTTTATAGTCCATAGTTCCTTGGTAGAGCAACCTTAATTGCCTGAGACAGCTACTGAAGCCACATAAAGAAAAGACTTGTGTTAAAAAATAATACAAATAATAATAATAACAATATCATATAGGAAGGCCTTTTAAACTGGCACACACCTTTAACCCCAGCACTCAGAAGGCAGAGGCAGGCAGATCTCTGTAAGTTTGAGACCAGCTTGGTCTATATACTGAGTTCCGGGATAGCCAGGGCTACACAGAGAAGCCCTGTCTCAAAATATATATACACTTCTGGCTCAGAAGCTTTACAAAATTAAAATCAACATTTTACAGTAACCAGACAATTCACCATGCAAATAAGTCATATTAGATTTGTTCATCTATTATCATAGGTTCAAAATCTACAAAACAAAAGGTAAAGTGGGGAAAGGATCCACAATCATAATGGGAGACCTTACCGAACCTCTCTCGGTATCTCATGGAATAAACAGAAAAAGAGAACAATCAGTAGGGGCCCAGAGGATTAAACAAGACCGTGACCAATGCAAAGCAAAAGGTAATGTATGTCCATGTTGACCCAAAATTATTGCAAGAAATCGGATGCAAAGTAGTGGTTGGGGAGAGACAACAAATAGTTGAAGTATCCTAAATCATTTGTCTGTAAGAGGGGAAATGTGGGCACCGGAAAGTATAGACAAAAATAAAACAATCATAAAAATGAATTGGGATGACTACAAGTTTAAAAATGGAATGTTATATTAATCAGCTTTTGGCACTATAACAAATACATGAGATAAACAACTTATATAGAGCAGTGCTTTGTTTTGGCTCATGGTTTTACAAGTTCAAGTTCATGGTCAGCTGATCCTTGCTTTTGGCTCTATGTCAAGACAACACACCATAACTGGAGGGTGTGGTGCAGCAAAATTCTTCACTTCATGGCCAAGGAGAAAAAGACAGAGAGGAGAGGTAGACAGACCACATTCTTCTCCCAGAGACAAGCCCCCAGAAACCTAAATGCCATCACATGGTCCCAATTCTTAAATATTCCAACTTCCAACATCCCTCGAGACCAACCTTCTAATACAAGCCTTTGGGAAACATTTCATATGCAAACTATAGAAAATATATAGCTTTTAAGCCTAATTTATCTAATTAAAGGCAGGAAACTGGAGTTGGAAAGATGATTCAGCCTTTAGGAGCACTAGCTACTCTTCCAGGGGACTCAGGTTTGATTGCCAGTTCCCTCCAGCAACTTGTACCTCAAACAGGGCCACTAATTGGAGACAAAGTGTTTAAATACCTGAGCATAGACATTTCTTATTCAAACCACCCCAAGAGCATATAGCAGTGTCTAACAACCAGCTGTAACTCCAGTGTCAAGACAACCAACACCCTCTTTGGTTCTCCACAGGCATGCAAGAGGTGCATAGATACACAAGTAGGCAAAACACATAAAATAAAACAATAAAAATGGCAACTTGAAACAATAGTGAGAAATGTCCCCCCAAAAAATGGGAAATGGAAACAATAGTGAGAAATGTCCCCCAAAAAATGGGAAATGGAAACAATAGTGAGAAATGTCCCTGCTTACAAACAGAACCAAACAATACCCAGATGGCTCCCCTCACCATTTCTACTGAATTTCCAAGAAATTGCTTCTTTCCCATCATCATCCCTGGCACTGTGTGAGATTTTAACGGGCTACTTTGTCTTTCTAAGCCTTGGTTTCTTCTCTGAACAGTGCAGTTGTTATTGTAAACAAGGTCCCTACCTTGGTAGAAAGGATTTAATATACACCATCTGCTAGTTTTCTATTCCCACTGTTTAAACTGGTATGTTATTGTTGCTCCAACTACTAGTACTCATGTATGTTTATGGTATCCTGAGTCCCTCACTCCAGCTAACGTGGGGACAAGGGTAAGTTAATCGGTATTTTTAAATTGATTTATGCAAATACATAAAAGAAGTCTTAGAAGCAGGGAGAAAGTTTATTAGGAAAATGAAAACTGTCATAAGAAGTTTGAATTAGAGCTAGGAATATGGCTCAGTTGATACAGTGCTTGCCCTAGAGTTGACAAAGCCCTAGGCTCTATCCCCAGCACCGCATAAAACCAGGCATGATGGTAAATGCCTGTAACCCAGCACTAGGGAGGTGGAGGCAAGGGGATCAGGAATTCAAAGGCATCCTCAGTGTACAGTGTGTTTGTGTACATCCTGGGCTATGTGAGACTCTGTCTCAAATAATGGTTGTACTAACAAAAGTTTAATGTAAGTGATTGTTAAGTTAAATGGGTAATCTTATGTGATAGAGCATGCTGCATTAACTACAAAATATGACAGATTTGAGTGTAAGTTAAATTCTTATCCAGTTAGAATACATTGAAAAGAATTACAAGCTGGCAGGAGTGCATTCCTGTCAGGGATTTACGAGAAGAGTGTCCCTAACTAGTTGCCCAGGCAAAGCGCCTATACCATTTCTCCCATTAGAGAAAAACCCAATGGGAGGTTTAGCTTTGTACATAGTCAGTGTGCAAGAAATATGCATCAGATTTTTCAGTTTTAGAGTTTCAATCACTCATCGATGAAGTCATCGGTGGCTTGTTACTCTTCCTCGGATTTCAAACCTTTCCAAGTAGACTTGCTTATGAACATGGATGCTGAGACTGTGAAAGCTTCTTGCTTAACAGAGTGAACTTCAAACCAGAAGGAAACTGGCTTTGTTACCATTCTCTACAAAGATACAGGGGCATTTTGGCCTCTAAAAAGTCTAGAAACATACTGGGGCTAAAAATGCCTGAATTCATTGCAATATGTTTGGGAAAAAGAATGTGAAACACAGAAGACCGAGTTCAACATTTTCCCGTCAGTTTATTCAAAAAGAAAACAGCAGAAATTAGTCAATGCTTCACAGCGGGAAGGAGCATACCTTAGGAAGTGGTTCAGAGAGATATTTCAGTTCTCTTGTTTTATTGTTTCAGTTAATCATTTGACCCCTTTGTGACCTTCCTTTCCTTAGGGAAATGTTCTGAGTTTGATCTTATGTCTTTAAAGCTATTTCACTGTGAAAAATACTTTCGGTATTTATGAATTTACAAAGTGTTCTTAACCTCTGAGGGAAAAAAAAAATAGATAGGTTAGAGAAAATTAAAACAAGCCCAAATGAGGAAGTGCACGTTTTGAAATCCCTTAAGTACAGGAAGAATGTAGGTGGAATAAAACAACAGCCAAACTCAGGCAAGAATCTCAAGAAATCTCTGAACACGTCAAAAAATAATTTCATATGAATCATTGTGTGTTTGTGTTTCTTCCAAAGGAGAGGAAGAGTTGTAGGAAAGCTTGAAAAAAGAAATGTTAGCAAAACTCAGTGTTCAGCAAGAACACCCAGTAGATCCAGCCTTCCTGGACTGTCAACAAGTTCACCACCCAATGCTAAAGCAACACCATGTCAATCAAGGAGAAAGTGACCATAAGCTTGTAAAGAAGCATGAGCAAGGTGGCATGGGTGACACAGGCCTATTATCCCAGCCTTGGGGAAGCTGAGGCAAGAGGGTCTTGAAGCCAAGGCCAACCATAGCTACAGACGGGGCTCCATAGCAGGACTCTGTGGAAAGAGAGACAGGTCAAGAGAAGGGGGATATGGAGAAGGGGCATGTGGTCGAGGGAGAGAGAAGTGAGGAGAACCCTGTGTGGTGCACATGCCTGTAATGCTGGGACTCAGTGGGAAGAGGCAGGAGGATGGGTAGTTCAAGATCATCTTTAGCTATATAGCGAGTTCATGGACAACCTAGGGAATGTGAGACCATGTCTCAACAAAGAAAGAAAATAAAAAGAAGAGGGAAAAGGGAGGAAGGAAAGGGAGAGGAAGGGATGGAGGGAGGAAGAAAATATATCTGATTCTAGAAACATGTAAGCGATGTACTTGCCCTAAGAAGGCAACCTAGCAACCAGAGACAGAAGAACATAACAACTAAGATGACAGATTTCAGAGCCAGAGCACTCTGGGATAAATCCAGGATCACGTCGCTGGACGATTTTAACCCTCAGTTTCCCCATATGTTAACTGAGACCACTAACAGTGTACCTTGAAGAACTGTAGGAATGAAACGAGACAAACAACTGTACTTAGGACAGTAGGACACAGAAGACCAGCATATGGCCAGCCTTGCCTTTTTGTGTATTAGTAACGCTTCACATGGCATAACCCTTACAAAATTAGCTTACAGAGGAAGGGTTTATTTGGGCTCATGATCTGAGCATGGTCTGTTGTGTCTGGAGAGGTACAGAGGAGAGAGAGCTCCAGCAGGAGCTTTCTGGCAGCTTGTGCTGTTGCATCCACAGTCAGAAAGCAGAGAAAGATGAATTCTAGTGTTTAAATGGCTTCTTCCCTTTTCCCCCTCTTACTCAGTCTAGGGCCCCACCCCAAAGTATTCTGTAGCCCACATTCATGGTGTGCCTTCTCTCTTCATTTAATCCTTAATGAACTGCCGCCCACCCTCCTCCAGACAAACCCAGAGGTGTGTTTCCTAGGAGAGTCTAGATCCCGTCAGGTTGACTGTAAAGGTTGTCACAGCAAGTGAGACACTGAGACAGAGGGTTCCTAAATTCCTGCTCAATGTCAGACACCACTCTGGTACTAGACGCTCCCCCCCCCAATCATGAACTAGGCAAGAAGCAACACTCATATGTTTGTACGAATATTACATGTCAATTAAATTTCCTTTTTTTTTTTTTTTCTAAAGGCAAAGCTTTAGACTTCATGGAGCCTCCCCTTCTCTTCTCGAGCGGAAACTAAACATCATTTGCATGTCTATGGTGCCTTGTGCAAAACAGGTCCTAGGAATTTGTGAGGAAACCATAAAAAGTAAAAGAAGAAAGGCATACTTGGAAAATCTTGCACTCCTGGGCAAAGAAAACAACAATTATGTGAAAAAGCCTATTGTATTCTGCTAAAATGATCTTTTGGAACCTAGTCATTTAGCATTTCTTAAAAGTCAGCTCTTGAGTAGTTTAAAATAGAACAGATTCCACAGAGTTTCCACCCGAATGCACCACACTTCGCTTGTGTGGCGCAGGAATGTAAGGCAAGCAGCTCATGTCTGGAGTGTGATGTTCAGCCAGGTGAGTCCAGACCACCATGAGTTATGGACCTTTTGGTCCAGATTGTCTGATTGCCAGTTGGAAGCCTTGGCTCTGCTCCTTGGCCTTAGATGCCCAGAGGGTGAGCGCTGGCCAGAGCGCCTGCAGGGGGCCAGGAAGCTCCAGGTCTTCTAGCTGAGTCTCACCCCTCTAAGACTTGAGTTACAGCTGGAACACGCCTTCCACCAGCACACCCAGCAGTTCAGGATGTGTCCACTTTCCAATAAACAACTTTTTAAAAAATTCCCCCATTAGTTTTCAATCTAATTATAAAGATGCATTTAATTCACTAGAAACAAGTAGAAGCTATAACTTCACAGAGTTGGGGTAACTTCCTTAGTGACAAGTTTTGAGAAGTGTGGAGAAATTTGGAGGGAGCTTGCAGGATGCTTGGTTTCAACTTTGATTAAGTTGCTTATTGAACTTCAACAAAGGAACTAACTTCTTTGGGCCCCGATTTATGTATCTGTAAATTGGTTGTATAAATTGGGTGTATTTAAATAAAGGTGCCCTCTATTAGTTTTATTTTTTATTTAAAAAAAAAAAAAAACATCCATCATATGCCTACCTCTTTCATAGACTGTTTTACAGAACAGCCTAGTGAGATGCTGTGTAAGTCCATCTGGTGCCATGACAAGTGCTTAAAGCTGAGTAATTTATGAAGAAAAGACATTTCTCATGGGTTTGAGCTGAAGAGTCTACGGTCAAGGCGCCTGTATGTGGTGCCTGGTGGTGGTCTTCTTCCCTGTCCTCATGTCAGAAGTCAGAAGGTGCAGAGGGAAAACAGCTTCCCTCAAGCCCATCTACAACAGTACCATCTACAAGGGCAGAGCCCTGGTGTCCTAAACACCTCCCAGAGTGCGTCCCTCCCAAAACTTTTGGATTAAGTTCCCAACACCCAAGTTAAGGACAGGACATGTGTAGACCACTGCAGATATTAACACAGGACAGTGAGGAAATGAAGGCAAAGGGAGCCCATTTGTCTCCCCCAGTGGCTAAGCTATGGGGCAAGGTGTGATCTAGGCGGGTCTCCTGACACTGTCACATTTTCTTCCTACCAAATCCTACCACCTTTAATTTGCTAGAATGAGAACACCCCTGTATCTGAGAAAGATAAGTCTTACAGTAAAAGCACATTGCCTACTTGAACCCTTGACTATGATGGATTGCACTTTGTCATTTACATATACAATAACTCCTCTATTTTTACAGTTCTCAGAGCAGCGATTTAAAAGCATTGAGATTTACATGGAGAAGGTATCTGAATTTCATTCTACAGACCAGATTTGTTCATAAGAATAATTTGTCTTCTGTACCTGTCACCCATTAATGGTGGAGAAATGCAATCAGAACACAGGGTTATGTAGATCTGACTACCACATTAAATCCCCTAGCACTGTTAGACAAATCAGTTATTACACCAGTCACATCTAACACATCCAGAAGAAAGGCAGCCCCCTTCATAATTACTTCTGATTGACTTACAGGTAAAAGACTTGTCCCATGGCTAGCCCACCCATAGACTAGTTATTGAGACATAGCAAAATCAACAAATCTCTGCTCATCAGGACAGAATGACTATTTTTAAAATCTGCAAATGCAAAAAATAAGCAAGACAGCTGGTAGCCAGTAAAAAACAGAGAAGGCACTAGCTGCACCAAGAACGTAGGATACATTCTAAAACTCTTTTAAAGATCCAAGACAAGTCTTGGATTCAAAATCACTTCCACTTCCTGTTTCCACTTTATACAGATTGTTCAACTAGCAATCCTGCTCTTGGATTTCTCCCAAAACAATATGACTATGTTGATATGTTATCTGATATAATGATTTGCAATAAATGCCTCTTCTATACAACCAAGTGAGCAGAATGAAGTTGTGAACAAGTGTTATTTAGTCTCTATACTGTGATTCCTGTCTGTCAAATGGTGTTTGAAAGAGTGGGGACTGGATATTTGACCTGCAGATTCAAGGCCGGATCTACAGGTGCTACAAGCCACTGCCCATTGTTCCTTCAGCTGGGCCAATGGGTGTAAAGGTAGCCATTAGGATTCAGTAAGACTTACTGAGAAAAGACTTCCAGCACCCTGGCTCCATGTGATAAATACCATGACCGGAAGCGACTTTGGATGGAAGGAAAGGGTTATTTCAGCTTGCAACTCTCGGGTCATAGTCCATCATTGAGGGAAGTCAAGGGAGGAACTGAAGCAGAAGACATGGAGTGCTGCTTATGGGTTTGCTGCTTCTGGCTTGCTCAGTTTGTTTTCTTACACACCCCAGGACCACCTGTCCAGGGATTGTACAACTCACAATAGGCTGGGCCGTCCTCATCAGTCATTAATCAAGAAAATACCCCCGCGAGCTCACCTACAGACTGACCTTATGGATTCATTTTCTCAGTTGAGGTTCTCTCCTCTCAGATGATTCCAGCTAGTGTCAAAAACTAGCCAGCACATATCATAACTTACCTCACAGAAAAGACCGTGATCCATATATTCTAGCACTGAGTCTTAAGTATTTGACTCTAATTCATAATTCTTATAACACTATTAAGTTTAATTGTTTTTTTGTTTGTTTGGTTTTTTTTTTTTTTGGTTTTGGTTTTGGTTTTTTGTTGTTGTTGTTGTTGTTTTGAGACAGGGTTTCTCTGTGCACCTTTCCTGGAACTCACTCTGAAGCCCAGGCTGGCCTTGAACTCACAGAGATCCTCCTGGCTCTGCCTCCTGAGTGCTGGGATTAAAGGTGTGCGCCACCACCACCTGGCTTAAGTTCAATTTTTTAATGTAATACAACAACAGAAATACATAATGTCAGTTATGAGTACAAGCAATGAATGTTCTCACAGTGCAGCCAGCAAGCCTCTCTTTGGAGAGACTTCTTTGCCCACCCAGTGAAGACTGCCTAGGAAAAGTTGAGCCAAGGGTTTCTAACCTCTGCCCTACTCAAGGCGCTTGACTGGAATGATTTTGTTTCCATGGGTGGTAATGAGTTCTGTGTGCCTCGGAAAAGAAGAAAGCACTTGCTATTTCCTAGACTGGCTCTCGGTAATCTCACACCGGTTAGGTTGTCAGTTGCTTTCAGAAATCCTTGTTCACATATTTAAATGTAATGGTAGCATTTCCTTCATTGGCTCATTAACTGCCCTTGGTAAGGGTTAACCAATGCCCCCACAGAGGTCTCCAGTTGCTGTAGAAGAGTGATGAACAATTCGCACCCTGCACCTCAGCCAACAAAAACATTGTGCCTTTTTACAAGCAGCTGAAGTTCCAGAAGGCCATGCAGTTCATGGCATGATATATGTAGAAGAACAATTAAAAAAAAAAAAAAACTTTTATGGCCCTAGGGAAGCCAACAAGTCCCAGAAGTGCCTGAAGCAGGTGAGCTGGTGTGTCCTCACATAGCCTCATGCCTTAGCAGCTTCAGAAGACCAGATGTACAGTGCCTGGCCTGCAAACTTCAAAACAGTCCTAGATTTGAGACAAGCACAATCAGGTTTTCTGAGAAATCAGGGCAGTTGTTTTGAAGCACAAAGGCTAAATGAGTTTAATGGACAGCATGGTTCTTTAGCCTTGAAAAGCCAAATATATATATATATATATAATTCTACTGCCCATTTGTTAAGAAATAGACAGGCTGGAGAGATGACTCAAAGGTTAAGGGCACTGGCTGCTCTTCTAAAGGTCCTGAGTTCAACTCCCAGCAACCACATGGTGACTCACAACCTTATATGTAATGAGGTATGGTGCCCTCTTCTGGCCTACAGGCAGACATGCAGGCAGAACACTGAATACATTTAAAAACTTAATTTTTTTTTTTTAAAGAAATAGACATGTTGACAGAAGTCTAATCAGGATGTTTGTAGATGACATCTGACTTCCATTCAGTGACAGGGCCCTTTTCTGTATGTGTACCACAATAATAAATGTGCACAGGGTGTTGTCAGGAAGTGGGAATCTTTTCAGAGATTGCCCTTTCATTACAGACCAGCCCAGGAGGTCAACACTGACACCAATTAGATGTTACGTGTGCAGCA
The DNA here is from genome assembly GCF_903995425.1 of Onychomys torridus. Classification (NCBI taxonomy): domain Eukaryota; kingdom Metazoa; phylum Chordata; class Mammalia; order Rodentia; family Cricetidae; genus Onychomys; species Onychomys torridus. The sequence continues at coordinate 64,494,782 of NC_050454.1, forward strand.
CCCACAATATGGAAAAGATTGCAGTGGAGGAGGAAGAGGGAGAATTGTTTGTCCCAAATCAGAAGAGCCCTCTGATGTGGGACAGAAAAAAACAATATTTTTATTTAAAACAGGTTGATTATAAATACAATCTTTTTCTAAAGAAGAAAACAGGATATGATATAGATATAATAGGATGAAAGGGTAGATTAAGGAACTTCTAAAGAGCAACAACTTGCTTAAAATGTTTTACATTGGTATAGATTTTAGTCTATTGATACAAACTTAAAGTTAATTTTGTTATGCTGTGTATATTTCTACTCTTGTTTAAGGTATTATGTTTGTATAGCTCATTTAAAATTGTAATGGACAATTAAAAATAGATTAATAATTAGTCATCTATGATAATCATACTTGTAGCCATGTTAGTTAAATCTTCTAGGTATACATAGAGATATTTCAGATAGATAGGTAATCTTCAAATACTTCAAAGACCTACAGAATATGGCATTTAAAATATTTTTAAAATTTAGACTTTCTGGACAATGAGACATGTCTGCTCCTGGCAACACCAATTTACTTCAGAGAGGAGGATGGGCATTGAAGACACTTCATATCTTATCTTCACCTTGGCAAAAATAGCCATTTGGGCAAGAAACTGTTCTTTCCTGGACTGCTTGATTGACTGGACATACAGGACCCATAGAAAAGTGACCAGTGAACTTTGCTTGACAAAATGGTCCTTCAGGTTCCTGTTTTGCAGAGGAAACTGCCAGACCTTCTACAGGACACTGAGAGAAATGAACGAGAGACTCTAGCCCTGTGGGCTGAAGACAAATGCCCCAACTTTACAAAGGAACATTAGGTGACTGTCCAGGCTGCCAACTGTCTCTGTCTACCCTACAAGACTCCCCAAAGTTGCTTGCATCCTTCTCCCATTTCTCAGGTAATATTATATCCTTCTGAGGTCTTTGATGTGGTTGAAGCCTAGACAGTTATAATTTCCTCAGTTATGATAAAAGATAAGTTAGATATAAAACCTTAGACTCACAACTATAAGATAGATAGGATTTCTTCTTTAATGTTGTAACTGTAATTCTTGCTTGATAATTGTTTTGTTATCTGAAATTTTATTATATAAAAGTTAAAACCCTGCTTTTTGAAAAAAAAAAGAAAAGGGGATGTGGGATGTTCTGTATGTCAAATGTGTTGCTCTGATTGGTTAAAGTAAATAAAGTACTAATTGGCCAGTAGCCAGGCAGGAAGGATAGGGTAGGTGGGACAAGGAGGAGAATTCTGGGAAGTAAAGGCAGGGAGAAGAGACACTGCCAGCCACAGCCAGGACAAGCAACATGTAAAGACATTGGTAAGCCATAAGCCACATGGAAAAGAATAGATTAATAGAAATGGGTTAATTTAAGATAGAAGAAGTAGATAACAAGAAGCCTGCCATGGCCATACAGTTTGTAAACAATATAAGTCTCTGTGTGCTTTCTTGGTTGGGTCTGAGTGACTGTGGGACTGGCGGGTAAGAGAGATTTGTCCTGACTGTGGGCCAGGCAGGAAAACTCAAGCTATAATTGTTGCCATTAAAAGGATCATTAATAGCATATATGTACTGAAGGTATGAAGTTTATACAATTAATTCTCTCTCTCTCTCTCTCTCTCTCTCTCTCTCTGTGTGTGTGTGTGTGTGTGTGTGTGTGTGTGTGTGTGTCTGTCTGTCTGTCTGTCTGTCTGTCTGTGTCTGTGTGTGTACACTACCAAACTGTGAGCCTCTGTCTGAGGTTTTTATTAAACATTCATCATTTTCTTCATGCATTGTATTATGATAGTTACTTTTCTTATCGCTATGACAAAATCCCACAGAACAACTTCAGGGAGGGAGGGTTCATCTGGCCTCACTGTTTCAGACAGTTGCAGGTCCTCTGTGACTGGGAAGGCAAGGTAGAATGTTCAGTCCACTGAACTACAGTGGCAATGAGCTATAGCAACTGTTGAGATCATTGTAGTCCAGGAATCAGAGAGGGAAGACCAAACCAGGACCTGCCTTTAACCTTCATAGGCCTGCTCCCCAATGCCCTCCTTCTGCCGTCCAGGCTCACCTCCTACAGGATCCATAGCTCCCCCAAAACAGAGCCAGCATCTAGAGTACCGGCACCCAGAATTCAAGCCTGTAGGGCAGTTCAGATTCAAACCATTCAAATAGATATGGATATATATTTTGTTGGAGTATATATATTATACACATTTCTTTTTCCACACTAAATGTTAAGATAATCCCCATCCAAAATACAATTCTTTCAAATCTTCTTTGTAGTCCTAAAATTTCTTGATCATATAAACAGATACTACTTTATGTCTAACAATGGACACTGGCCTGAAATAATAACTGGATTTTAAAAGACATGTATTTCCTCAGGATGGAAAGATGTGATACCCAGAAGCCTTTGTGAGAAGACAAAGGCATCTAAACTGATTCAAAACTACCTTGGCAGCCTGTGAATAAAAGGGCAAATGCCCAAGCCAGCCTACCAGTTATACTCCTGAACCATACAGAGAGGTACTGTCTGGGCAGCTCCGACTTAATCACCTGTCTGACAGCACACACTGTTCCCATCCAGATACACTTGTGTTAATGAATCCAGAAGTTCCTGGCTTTCACTAATGACCTCAGTTGGGATATTTTATCCAGTAATCTTCCTCTGTTTTTTAATTCTATGCCTTGCCTGTGAGAATTCCTATGCCAAAGGAAAAATATGTTTTTGATTTTGCAAAGAAACATTACCTAAATGAATGTTTTCTTAGTAACAGTGTCTTCATTTTACAGACCACCTTTCCATCCTTGTGGGGAAAGAGAGCAACAAAACACGTGCAGAGATCACCTTCTTCTACGACAGAAAGCCTTGCCTGCCTCTCATCCAAAACTGCCACCTCTCCACTGCCAAAAGCATTTCTCACAATCCCTTAGGCTTTCCCTCTGGGTCTTTAATTCTCAAATTCTGGCTTAACAGCCACAGTTTAACTTGAGATTTGTGGAGATCAGACTCTAAGAGGATATGAAGTTTTTAAAATGGAGACACTCATTTTAAAATCCATACGATGTTCTTAAATACATCCATTAATTCCACTGATAAGGCAAATAGTCAATCATTAGTTGATCATAACTGATATGGAATTAATATATATCTACTAATTATATCATACACAGAATCATATATTCAAAGTAACCCTGTCCAGTAGAAACATAGCATGCATATTTATATTTTCTCATAACCACATTAAAAAGTAAAAATAAATGGAAAATAATATCTTATTTAACTCAAACTAGTATTATTTCAACATGTTCTCAATATTTTAGTATTACTAATTAAATATTTTGCATTCTTCACAAAAATCTCATCCTTGTGGCATATCCCATGACTTTCCAGTGGCTTGTCTTGCACTCAGAAGAGCCAGGAAGAAAAAACCGAGCACACCTGGGGGATGCTGTGTCAAAGTAGAAACTATTTTAAATTAAAAAAAAAAAAACAATAGTGGCTGGAGAGATGACTCCTTTTTCAGAGGACCCAAGTTCAGTTTCCAGCATCCATATGATTGATGCAGCTTACAACCACCTTTAACTCCAGTGCCAAGTGATCTGATGCTCTCTTCCGGCCTCCTTGGGTACCTGCAAAAATGTACATTTCACACAGATAGGCACAGGTACATAAACTAAAAACAACAATCTTATGCTGGGTGTGGTGATGCATGCCTTTAATACCAGCTCTCTGGAGGCAGAAGCAGGCAGATCTCTGTGAATTCAAGGCCAGTCTGGTCAATAAAGTGAGTTCCAAGACAGCCAGGGCTGTTACATAGAGAAACCCTGTCTCAGTAAAAACAACAACAAAACACACACACACACACACACACACACACACACACACACACACACTTTAAAAACAACAAACAACTCAAAAAATACTTAACATGATGAGAAAAGCAGTGCTCAGCTTGGATTATTCCTATCTTAAACTGTAAATCCACTTTATATATATATATATATATATATATATATATATATATATATATATATATATATATATATATATATATTACTGAAACATGATAGTTATAGACAATGCTATGGCGATTCAATACATGTATACAAAGAGTGTTGTTCAATGTAATAAGTATTTCAATCTCTTCAACTGTTAGTCATTCTTAAATGTGTGTCTTCTGCTGACAGTTCTGCTCTGCTGAAGAAGCAGCAGGAGTAGAGAGACTGCTCAGTGGTTAGAGCACTTGCTGTGCAGTCATGAGGGCCGGAGTTTGGATTCCAGCACCCACACAACAATGTAGGCATCTAACACATACATACCTGTAACCCCTGGCTCCTAGGAGGTCAGAAACAGGAGGACCCCTGGGGCTGACAGGCTTCCAGCCTAGCTGAGAAAACATGAGCCCTGGCTTCCGAGAAAGCTCCTGCCTCAAGGGGGAATGGCTGTGCAAACACTCTTACAATGGAAAGACTTAGTGAGAACAGTAACCAGAAGGCCTCGCTCTGGGTGTTGGAGCCCTTACACACCCATACCCGTGCCCTTCTTGGATCTTCATGAGCACTACTCCATTTTCTTCTACTGCTCTTGGTGGAGCGTGTTGCTGCTGCCTTGAATTTCCTGCTCTGATGTGCTGTGGCCAGGAACTGTGTGCTGATATCCAGACCCACCCACCCTGCTAAGAATGACCGTTTCATTATTCTTATGACCTAGCAGTAGTATTCTGTAGTATGGATATCGTTTTCTTTATTCACTCATCCACTGGATCTGGGGTGAGTCCATATTATATCTGGTATGAATATTGCTGTAATGAATGTGAGTGTGCAAGTGTCTTGACAGGATAATAATTTCATCTACTGTGGACATAAACCCAGTGTAAAACTCTTAGATCATGTGGTAGTTCTTTTTTTTTCTAAGCTAACTCCATATTAAAACAACAGCTATTTCTAATATTTCTCTTCATTATCACATCAAGATGAACAACTATTAGTTTGGCTTCTAAAGTAAGTGGCTCCGTTGGATTATTGCTTTTTTATTAACTGTCTGTTATGTTGAGGGTCTGCATATTCAGAATGAGATGACTGAAGCAATAATTCTAATTCTAAAGCATGCTTTTCTGACTCACCTGGACCGTCATTTAAAATCCCACTGCCCCTCTCATGAGTGTTCGAGTTCCTGTTTCTGGTATTTGGGAGGGTGTGTTTGAAAGTGCATGCTTCCCAGATGGAGAGATCCACAGCCAAGCACTGGGCCAAGCTCCTGGCTTTGTTCTCTGATTTTCAGGCAAGCTTTATCTGTTAGATCATAAACAAAATATCACCACATTTCCCCTTTCTTTGTCTAAATTTTTTTTAAAAAAAGGTTATAACTAATATGAGAAAACTATACATAACAAGTATAATAACTATTTACAAATATATACAGGCAATAAATACATCAACAATGTCTAATCCATCTGCATTTGACAAATTCAGAGAAAATACCCCATTATCTATCCTATCTTGGTGAGTCCAAATTCTTAAACCTAATTCACTTTCTACCCTGACTTGCATTACCATCCAAAACTATCTTTTGATGTCTCTCAACTTTATACGCTTTACACTTCTATAGTGAGTTTCTTTTTTGAGTCTGGTAAACAAGAAGAACTATAACTATATAACTATCTAAGTCTTCAACTCCTTCAGAGACCTGAGAAGGAAATAATATTAACCAAGTAAGCAGGAAGTGCAAGCAAGCAACTTCAAAAAAAAATATGAGAAATGACAGAAACAGCCAGCTGCCTGGACAGTCATCCAAGGTTCCTCTGCAATGTCGGGGCATCCATCTTTGGCCTACATGTCTAGAATATTTGACAGACTTTTCTATGAAGCAGGATTCTTGAAGGACTGTTCTACCTTGTCTTGACAAATTTTGGTGGTCACTCTCTTTTGTGTCCTACTTGCCCAATTTAGACAGCATATTGTCAGCAGTCAAGGCAAAGGTAATTTCCTACCCAGTGGCTAACTTTTGCCACAAAGAAGGTAAACTCCATATGGAGTTTTCAATGCCCATAATCTTCTTTGAAGTAGATTGGTGCTGCCAGGAGCAGACATCTCATTATCCAAAACAAAAACAAAAACAAAAACAAAAAACACCTATGTTATTAAAACATCTTAAATGTCATATTCTGTAGATCTCTGAAGTGCTTGAAGAGAACCTGTCTATCTAAAATATATCTTGGGGTTAGGGATTTAGCTCAGTGGTATAGCACTTGCCTAGCAAGCACAAGGCCCTGGGTTCAGTCCTCAGCTTAGGAAAAAAAAAAAAAAAAAAAAAAATATATATATATATATATATACATATATATATATGTTTGACCTTGAAAACATACCTAATTTGACTACAAGTTCGGTTGCAATAGGTGACTGACTACTAACCTGCATTTCTTTATTATCCTAAATAGTTTGTAATAACTCTCAAGGACTAGCAATGTGCATTAACATTGTTAAATGAGATGTATAGGTACAATTCCTTCAATAAGATTAGAAATGCATGTACAGTATGTTCTAACAAAAATAATCTCAAATTTGTATCAATATACAAAATTTGTATACAATATACAAAAGTCCAATCCAATGTAAAATAAGTTGCTTTTTAAAAGTAGATTCAATAATTTATCTTTTTATCTTATCATATCTATATCCCCTTTTCTCTTTTCAGAGTAGATTCCATAATCTACCCTTTTGTCCTATCATTTCTATATCCCCCTTTTTTCTTTTCAAAACGAGATCCCTGAGTCTAAACTCCTTTGTTCAGCTTTTTTTCCCTGATCAATACCAATAACAACTTGTAACCAACCACCCTAAACAATGGCAAATATCCATAACCCACTGAATGACCAAAAAAACACCCACTCCACCTCTTGGGAATGTGGGCGTGGTGTTCTTAAGTCTTCTTCCTGATGTCTGGGGCAAAGGCATCTTTACGGGACCTTAAAAAGAAAAGTTTGGGGACTTGTCAAGTCCCGGGAGAGACGTTTGTGTCATTTGTTGTGCAGCCTCTGCAGAAGCGGGGAGCGCAGGGCTTATGTCGAGTCCTGGCTGCTCTGTGAGGCTGGGTCTCAGCTAGCCACCTTAAAATTGTCTGTGAGTTCAAGGACCTGCTGAGGCTCAGTGTGCCGGGCTCTGCTGACTCCCCATGGGAGACCTCGATTTGGAAAATGTGGGGATGATGCGGATGGCTTGGGAAAGAGGGCTGGGGGTGGCAGGAGGGAGGAGGGAGGATCTGTGGATAGCGTGGAGTAAGCAGAAAATTTCTTAATAAAGAAAAATGGAGAAAAAAAATTGTCCTGTGCAGTTTGCGGTCCAAAGCCGGTCTTCAGGTGGCGTTTGTCAGCTTAGTCATAGTCCAGGTGGAATCATCGTTGTGGGGCCCCATCATTCTTTTGGAGACTTCAAAGGTCACTGTAAGGGAGGTCACGGTTCATTGAGGAAAACTTAAACATTTTAAATGTCATATGCAGCAGATCTCAAAAAGGTTAAAGGGTCAGTATTTGTTATGACCATCCAGAGTACAAAAACTTAATTCCTAGTTACCTGATAGAGATTCAAACCTGAAATCATGTATAAGAAGCTGGGTGGAGCCTTGTTCTAGAAGTAGTTAGTACTCTATATGACCATTAATATCATGACAAAAAGTTTAAAATAAGTAGATATATAAAAATCTTATAAATTCTGATATAGTATTTATACCTTATGAAAAAAGGTTCAAAGAGTCAAAATAAAACCAAAGAATTATGAGATTAGTGGCAATAAAATAGTCCCTAATCTTTTGTTTTTCTTCTGTCCCATATCAGGTGGCTCTTCTGATCTGAGGCAGAGATTTTGGCTTTTACTTTGACAAGCATGCTTGAGTTTAGAGAAGGAGAGTGCTGTGGGATGGTCTTTCTGTATGCTATGAATATGTGTGGCTACCATTGGTTAATAAAGAAGCTGCTTTGGCCTATGGCAAGACAGGTTATAGCCAGGCAGGAAATCCAAGCAAAGACCCAGGGAGATGAAAGGCAGAGTCCCCTGGGTTCGATCCTCAGCTCAAAAAAAAAAAGAAAAAGAAAAGAAAAAGAAAAAGAAAAGAAAGGCAGAGTCATGGTAAATGATGGGATCCACTGGAGGAGCAAGATGTAATAGAACACAGGTAAAGCCATGAGACATGTGGTGATACACAGATTAATAGAAATTGGCTAATTTAAAGTGTTAGAGCTAGCTAGCAATAAGCCTGAGCCCATCAACCAAATAATTTGTAATTAATATTAAGCCTCTGAATAATTATTTTATAAGCTGATGTGGGGCCAGTCAGGACAGAGAAAAGCTTCTGGCTACAGCTTACTCCTTTAGTTCTCTGAATGTGGTCTCCATATGCAACATCCAAAAGGGCATTGTGTATTAAGAATTTTAAAGGTACTTGTTAATGAAACTCAAACCCGAGGCCAGTTTTTGGGGTGATTGCTGGAAGATCAGAGACACAGAACAAGCCACAGTTTCCTCACCTCGCCAGTCCCTCAGCTGGTTTTGTTTCGTCAGACTGGAAGCTTCTGAGTCCTCTTCCCAATGGCTCTCAGCTGGACTGTGCTGTTCCAAAGCCCGAATACTTCTCCAGCCAAATGCTTAACTAACTAAATGCTTAACCTTTAGTTCCTGGCCCTCACACCTTATACACCTTTCTCTTTCTGTCCCCACTCCCTGGGGTTAAAGGTTGGGTTTCTGGGATTAAAGGCGTGGGTCACCATGCTTAGCTGTTTCTAAAGTGGCCTTGAACACACAGAGATCCACCTGGCTCTGCCTCCCAAGTGCTGGGATTAAAAGGCGTGTGCTACCACCGCCCAACTTCTGTTAGGGCTTACTCTTCCTATTTTCTAGCCACCATTTTTGGCTTTGTTCTAGTGGCTGTCTGTTCTCTGACCCCAGATATGTTTATTTCCGGGAACACACAATATTTCAGGGAACACAATACCCACCACAGCATTGGGAACTCAACACATACTGATAACCCAGAGCTCCAAAGAAGACAGAGACAGGAGGATTCAAAGTGTAGCTGTGAAGCTAAACAATTATAACCTTAAAACAATGTCTAGAGAGATTATGTATGGCCTGTTCAATTGTTTTCAGATAGGGCCTTCCTACAGCAAGCTGGCATAGAGCTAGCTCATTTTGCAGCCCAGGCTCTACACAAAACTTTCAGTGACCTTTCTCCTCAGTCTCCTGAATTCTGAGATTATGGACATGAGCCACGATGCCTGGCTGTGAGATTATGTTTTCTTAAATGATATCTGTAAGGATAAACTAAATGACTAATAAGATAACTTTCTTGCCTAGTTTTACTTTTGAAGAAATTTCTAGTTTTCTTAAAAACAAAATAGTTTATAAGCAGTTAAAGATTCATGAATTACAAACAAAAATATCCATGTGCTAAAAAGCAGATGATGGGTTCTCATGAAAATCATTTTCGCCAGGTGGTGGTGGCACATGCCTTTAATCCCAGCACTCAGGAGGCAGAGGCAGGTGGATCTCTGAGAGTTCAAGGCCAGCCTGGTCTCCAAAGTGAGTTCCAGGAAAGGTGCAAAGCTACACAGAGAAACCCTGTCTCAAAAAACCAAAAAAAAAAAAAAGAGATGAATTCTACACATCATTTTTTCTAAAGAGAAGGTGAGGTCATTAACCGTGTTGATTAAAGGTCAGTCACGGGGCCTGATGATGCTTTGTTCCGACAAAAAAAAAAAAATCTAATTATGAAAATTACTGTGAGTTTTAGTGATTTAACATTATAACACAAGCATTGTTAAAACGTATTAACCTTTCAATAATTTCAAGAAATTGAAATGAAATCTGCTTGGCAATGACTGGACATTTTGACACCAATGAAAATATTTTATGTAGTTATGTAAGTGATAAAAATAAATGTTTTATAAAAAAGAATCTCCAAAAGGAGTTCTAACTAGGAAAAACAATCATAATTAACAAGATTTCATGCAGGGTGAAGGAGCCAAAGACAACATTTTAGGCCGGCCAAACGTGACATCATCTGGTCCTAAGTTTCTAAGGTCTGACCACCTGCAGAGATCTTTAGAATCTGTTTAAAGACTTAATTTTCCAAGTGTGGACCACTGAGAGTCTCTCGCTTTTACATGAGTTTCTATGGTGCCATGGGAGCTGAAGGCACACTTTGGCTTTATAGACAGCTGTTCCTTCAGAGCAGAAGCCAATGTGTCCCTGCAGGTACCATCTGGAGAAAAGGACGCATGTAAGGGTCCATTATTTCTGAATATATTAAGAAGCCCAGATTCAAGTTCTAAGATGGGATATGAACAAAGCAACCAAATATTCAAGATGGAGCTCTAAAATGATGCAGTAGATGAGAATCCACCTTGACAACCTGAGGGGATGATACAAGAAAAACAGTACATTGACTACATCCCCGTCAATGTATGGAGGGGATAGACGTTCAGTGCATATCACAGCAGTATTTTTAATGATGTTGCTGGCTCCTTGCTCTGGGAATTGTGAATAGAGGTACTATATCATCTGTGTGCATGTGTGGGATAGGCTTATTTTTAATGCATTTAAGTAAATAGTAAGGAACGTTATTACTGGGTAAAAAACAGTAAAATTCAGTTTTGTGAGAACCTGCAGGACGGTATTCCAAATGGCTATGCCATCTTGCATCCTCACTGTTGTCATTGTTCTTATTTTCTTCATCTTAAGTGTGTAATGGTATCTATGATGGTTAATTTTGTCAACTTGACGGGATCAGAAGAAACTAAGAGATAACTGCTAAGCACACCTCTTTGGGACTTTCTTGGTCAGGTTATCTGAGGTGGGAAGAGGCACCCAAAATGTGGGTGGAACTTTCTGGTAGCAGCCCAGACAGTAGGCGGAGTGATAAAAAGCTTCGTGTTTGTCTCATTGCCACTGTGTGTCACTAGCAAGCCCTACCCTGTTGCCTCTGCTGCTCCTACGTTCCTTCACTGATATGAGAACCCAGCTCTCCAGGTTAGGACTGCTGGGGAATCCAGTCTTCCAGACCAGGCAGCTACCAGGTTCTCAGTCTTTCAGGTGTGAAGAAAGATATTATTAGACTAACCTGACTGTACTGTGTCAGCCAATCTAATAAGGATTTTAATATAGATTCATCTATTAGTTCTTTGCTCTAAAGAATCCTGACTGATAGTCTTCTTGTGGTTGATTTAATTTCCAATTTTAATGACATATGAGAATGTCTTTCATATGCTTGTCATCTGTACATTTTTCCTTAATATGCTATCTCTTAGGTCATTCGTACATTTTTCTTTTGGAGGGTATTGTAGCAGTTTTTAAATATTTTTTCAATATTTGAGATTTGAAGGCAGAAGTTTCTGTCCCACCAGTAACTCTCAAATACCCAGCAACTCCTTCCCAAATAATTGATTCGGAAGCTTAATATTACTTATAAATTCTCGGCCATTAGCTCAGGCTTATTACTGACTAGCTCTTACACTTAAATTAACCCATAATTCCTATCTATGTTTAGCCACATGACTTGGTACCTTTTCTAAGCACAGCTTTCTCATCTTGCTTCCTCGGCATCCCGACTCCACCCTTCTCCTTCCCAGCATTCTCAGTTTGGCTTTCCTGCCTAACTTCTTGCTCAGCTACCGGCCTGTCAGCTTTTTATTAACCAATGAGAGTAGTCCATATTCATGTGTACAAAAGGACTATTCCACAACAGAGATTATAATATCATTATATTTCTCCCTTCCCTTTCCTCCCTCCAACCCTCTCATTACCCTCCCCACTCTCTTTCATTCATGGCCTCTTTTTTCATTGTTATTGCATACAAATATTATATACGTATATATTCCTAACTATAACTGTTTAGTCAGTATAATGCTGCCTGTGTGTATTTTTTTTCAGGGCTGACTATTTGGCACTGAACAACCTGTTGTCCCTGGAAAGACCGTGTCTCCTGCTCCTAGCTTCACTTAGTGATCTTTAGGTCTTTGTTTAGAGTGGAGGCTTCATGGGCTTTCTAGGTCTATTTTCACATGTCCGTTGGTGTCATCCTTGTTCAGCTCACATTTAGGCAGTCATGCTGGTAAGACTTTATGGGTGTAGCTTCTGATGTTACTAGGAGATACAATCACACACAAACGCCCTGATCCTCAAGCTGTTACACTCTTTCTAGCCTCTCTTCTGAAATGGCCCCTCAACATTAGGTGCAAGAGTGTTTTGTAGCTGTATCTTTTGGGACTGGGTTCCACAACTCTGAATTCTGATTGGTTGTGTTTTTCTGTAGTGGTCTCCATCTGTTGCAAACAGAAATTTCCTTGATGAGGGGTAAAGGCTACACTTACCTGTGGGTATAAGGGCAAATGTTTATAGATGGTTGTTAGAGATTATATGGGTTAGTAAACTAGAGGTTGTAGATTCTTCTCCAATATCCACTGAGTGCTTTGGTAGGTAGTAGCAGGCATTATCTCCCTCTTATTGAACAGGTCTGAAGTCTAACTAGAGAGCTGTTGGTTACTACCAAGGTATGTGTACCACTACTTCATCCTTAGGGTTAACAAATATGCGCATTTTTCAATCATGTTGGTCTTAGTGTTGACTTTGAGTTCTTTTGTACACTTTGGCTAGCAGTCCTCTATCAGACATGTCTTTGAAAGTCTTTTCTTCCCGTCTGTGTCACAGTGTTTTGAGTATATGATCAACCTTAAGGAGGTGATGAGATATGACTTTATAGAAGCAAAAACCACTCTGAAAGAATCTTATGATTGTAAATGTTTGGAACCAAACTTCAAGGAGCAACAGAAAAAAACATCCTGATTTTAATTCTTATTTCAGTGCTAAACTTAAGCAGAATTAACTGGAGTGCCTACTGACCCTTTGTATTAAGAGATGGAATTTTGTTAGGGTTGGTGCAACTCCTTGATATCATGAATAGAGCTGAATGTAACTTGTGATTTCTAGTAAAATATAAGCCAAGCTAAGGTGGGAGAAGGACTATTTCTTACCAGAAAAGGGGAAGAGGTATTATGTCATGCTAAAATAGTCCTGGACTAAAGCCCTCCTCAGATTAGAAATAAACTTTATTATAACTTGCTATTGGACTCTGATGCCTCTGAGAAAACTTAATTCTGACTATGAAGAGTACAACCCTTAACCATAGTTAATGGATGACTGGTACATGATCTTAACACCGTATCACCCAAAACCATGACCAGTGATGGAACCAAATACCCATACAACAATCAATTTTAAACCTTTTGGAAATATGGCATGACTGCAACAAACCAGAAAATGCAGAAGTCAACAGCATCGGTGGCAGTTTTACTGCACTCATGGAATCCACTTCTAGTTAGTTTAAGCTAACAGGAATTCATTACAAGATAGCAAGGGAGTAAGACTGTCAGCTTTGAGAGGTCCAAAGACCAGCTTTGGGCTGAGCTTCCAAGAGGACCTCCTAAAGCCACATTGCACAACTGAGCTTCTGGCCCTGTTATGGTCAGAAAACTATGGCATCAAGAACCCACTGCTACAGTTGATGGCTCCAGACCCAGGCCATCCAAGCCACCACTTTTACTGCCACAAGAGGCAGGAGCTGTGTCTTGTCCATACACTGGAGAAGCTGAACATTCCACACAGTCCTTGCAGAAAAACCAACTTTACTTGCCAGTAAAAATAGCAGAGTCAACAGAAGTCAGCCTGTATCTCGGTGTTCCACTCATGTGTCTGTAAAGGACTGGTGACATCTAAGTCACCTCTAAAACCAGAGCCTGGGGAAATAGAAAATAATGGTTTTAATGTCTCCAGCCTCAGTAATTTCAGAAGGCAGGATAAAGAGAAGATTTAAAAAATACCAAATGGGGTTGGGGATTTAGCTCAGTGGTAGAGCGCTCGCCTAGCAAGTGCAAGGCCCTGGGTTCGATCCTCAGCTAAAAACAACAACAACAAAAACAAAAAACAAAACAAAAACAAAAACAAAAACAAAAAACAAATGAAGTGAGAATATCACACCCACACGAGGAAGAGAGAAGTGAGGATGGGCTGTCAGAGAAAAGCTTGGATATGATTTCAGAACTCCAAATGTGGACTCCGTGGACATAGGGAGTTGGAGAGGGTCCCAAAGAAACCAGAGCAGTCACCAGAGTGACTGATCCCATCAGCACCCAATTTGTCAGAAGCTTGACTCCCAACACCCCAGACTAGGAAACTGAGAACAAGCACTATGCTCAGATAGGTACTATATACTCTGAAAAGCTTGCAGAGCAGGACAAGACTCCATCTTCTAAAAGCATAAGAGCTGTGCAGGGATGTAGCTCAGTGATACAGTACTTACCTAGCCCTGGGTTTGATCCCCAGCACTGAAAAAAAAAAAAAAAAAAAAAAAAAACGGCATGGTGGGTTATACCTGTAATCCTGGTGTCCAGCAGGTGAAGTCAGGAAAATCAGAAATTCAAGGTCATCCTCAGCTATATAGCAGGCTTGAGGCCATCCTGGGCTACATGAGACCTTGTCTCAAAAAATAATAATAATAAAAAATAGGGGCTGGAAATATAGTTTGTAGGGAAGTTCAATGTCCAGCACCAAGAACATAGAAGAAGAAGAAGAAGAAGAAGAAGAAGAAGAAGAAGGAGAAGAAGGAGAAGAAGGAGAAGAAGGAGAAGGAGGAGAAGGAGGAGGAGGAGGAGGAGGAGGAGGAGGAGGAGGAGGAGGAGGAGGAGGAGAAGGAGAAGGAGAAGGAGAAGGAGAAGGAGAAGGAGAAGGAGAAGGAGAAGGAGAAGGAGAAGGAGAAGGAGAAGGAGAAGGAGAAGGAGAAGGAGAAGGAGAAGGAGAAGGAGAAGGAGAAGGAGAAGGAGAAGAAGAAGAAGAAGAAGAAGAAGAAGAAGAAGAAGAAGAAGAAGAAGAAAGCCAGTCATGGTAATGATGCACGCCTTTAATCCCAGCATTTGGGAGGGAAAGGCAGAGGGATTTCTACGAGTTAGAGGCCAGCTTGGTCTACATAGTAAGTTCCAGGCTAGTCAAGGTTATAGAGTGATACCCTGTCTCAATACCGCCTCCCCCACACCAAAAAGGGTAAGTAAGCATAAAAGTACAGACATGGCCAGGTGGTGGTGGCGCACACCTGTAATCCCAGCACTCAAGAGGCAGAGGCAGGCAGATCTCTGTGAATTCGAGGCTAGCCTGGTCTCCAAAGCAAGTTCCAGGAAAGGTGCAAAGCTACACAGAGAAACCCTGTCTCGAAAAACTTAAAAAAAAAAAAAATACAGACATGTCACAAAAGGAAGAAATTCCCATGATGGACATATGAACATATGCTTAACCTCAATCAGTGATCAGATCAATTCAACCTAAAACAAATATCTAACAACATCAAATCAAATAATAAATCTGCCACCAAGAGAGGACAGGAGTATAAACAAGTGCAATCAGTTTGTAGAGAAATGAGGCAATGCCCAGAAAAACTAAAAATGTATGTAAACTAACTGATCTCACACCAGGAATTGGGTGTACCATAGCAGAAGAAAATTAAGGAAGTTATTCATGAAAATCCTAACAGACAAACCAAGGGGAAAAGTCAATGTTTGTCAACAAGCATTTATCCATTCCAGATAGAAGAATTGCATATAGTAAAATGCTGCATGGTGGCTAAAAGCAGTGAGTCAGTGTTACACATAGATTAAAACATCAGCCTTGAGGCTGCAGATATACTCAACATAAGAGCACTTCTTGCTTTTCCAGAAAAACCCACATTCAGCTCCCAGTTCCCACATGGAGCAGATCGAAACCTTCTGAAATTCCAGTTCAGGGGATTTTCTGGCCTCCTTGCACATCCATACACACATGGAATACATCCATACAAACACATACATATGTATGTAAACAAATGAACAAACAAAACAATTAAAACCCCCAAGTTTTATAAATTTTGAGAGAAAAAGAAACTGAAAAACAATATATGCAGGGCTGGAGATATAAGATCCAACACTGTTACACAGACATACATGCAGACAAAACCCCAATGCACATTTAAAATTATATATACAACCTCTTACCAGTTATACACCTTTTAAAATACACTTTATCTAAACTTTTTACTTATGAATATAGGAATGCAAAAGTACAAAAGAATGGGTTAAATGATTACACACTATATCCCTAAGAAGTTTCCAAGAAATTCTGGTCAGGGATGGGAAAGATGGCTCAGCAGTTAAGAGCAATTGCTGTTTCTGCAAAGTGACCAAATTCAGCTCCCACTACTCAATGGGGCTAAAAGCTGCCTGTAATTTCAGTTCCAGAGGATCCAACACCTTTTTCTACACTCCTTGGGCACTGCACACACAAGTGCACGGACATACATACAGGTAAAACACCCATTCACATAAAATACATGTTTGTGTGTGTGTGTGTGTGTGTGTGTGTGTGTGTGTGTGTGTGTGTGTGTGTGTGTTTAATTCAGGGTGTTGGAGAGATTTCTCGGTGGTTAAGCACACTTATTGCTCTTGCAAAGGACCCAGTTTTGATTTCCAGCACACACATGATGGTTCACAACCATCCATTTCAGTCCCATGGGATTCAAAGCCCTGATTTACTCCAGCACCCGGCACTCACATGGGTCACATACATACACACAGGCAAAACAATAATACACATAAAAATATAATAAATAAGTTAAACAAAACCTGAAACCTTAAAAAATCAGTGCAGAATGATGGCTCAGCAGTTAAGAGCGCCTGTTGCTCTTCCTGAGGACCCAGGTTTGATTCTAAGCGCTCATACAACAGCTCACCATTGTCTCTAGTTCCCAAGAATCGGATGCCTTCTGGCCTCTGTAGGAACTGCACACATACAGACACATGCAGGTAAAAGCCTCCTATACATAAAAATAAATAAATCTTTAAGAAAAGTCCAGGTCACAAAATATAGTAAGTTGAGTACAGAAAGAACAGCCATCTCATTTTATTTCTTGTATTTAAAAGGTATTTGAAGGATGTATGTGAAAATACTAATAGTCAATCCCAGTGGCACATGGCACTTTTAAAAATATTTCTGTATTTTTTAGGTTTGTTTGTGCATGTGTGTGCCACCATCCTCACAGAGGTCAGAGGACACTTGTAGGAGTAAGTTCTCTCCTTCCCCTGTGAGAGTTCCAGGGACCCAAGACAGATGCTTGGGTTGGCAGTGCCCATCTTTTACCTGCTGGCCCATCTTGCCATCCTCATTTCTGTATTTTTATTTTTCAAGTTTAAATTTAAAAAAAAAACTAGATTATAACGTTTAATTTTAAACAAATTTCAGAAATTGACTTCAAAAAAGTGCAAAAAAGTTCAAGCATGTAACCTAGAGAAAATGTCCCAAAAGCCAGCAATACATCCATTAGAAAAGGCATCAAGGAAAGCCAGTTTGGGGTGAGTTCTAGCAAATGTTTCAGAAAACATCCAATCTGTGCCTACTGGGACTGCATAAACCAGAAGAAAGCAGAGCTGGATTACTGACATTTCAGCCCTGACTGTTTCAAAGGAAAATTACACCACCTTGCTGGAAAAAAAACAAAAAAAAAAAAAACAAAAAAAACCTTATGAGTAATGTCTTAGTTATGGTTTCTCTCGCTATGAAGAGACACCATAACCAAAAAGTAAGTTGGGCAGAAATGGGTTTATTTGGTTTACACTTCCATATTGCTGTTCATTATTGAAGGAAGCCAGGACAGGAACTCAAACAGGGCAGGATCCAGGAGGCAGGAACTGATGCAGAGGCTGTGGAAGGGAGCTGCTTACTGGTTTGCTTCCCATAGCTTGCTCAGCCTGTTTTCTTTTAGAACCCAGGATCATCAACCCAGGAATGGTACCACCCACTATGGACTGCCCCCACCATTGATCACTAATTGAGAAAATGCTTACAGCTGGGACTCATGGAGGCCTTTCCTCAAGTAAGGCTCCTTCCTTTCAAGTTGACACAAAACCAGCCAGTGCAAGTGGCAAGTGACTCAAAATTAGGATGCCAATTTTTGTAATAAAATACATTAAAATATTAATAGATAATTTTAAATATTTTATGTTTATTCATATGTACTCGTGTGTATCTATGTGTTTATGCACATGTATGGGGGTATTGGCAGAGAACAGAAGATGTTGGATCTCTTGAGCCACTTGATGTGGGTACTGAAAAACAAACTCTGGTCCTCTGGAATAGCACTTAACATTCTGAATTAAAGAACCACCTCTCCGGGCCCCATTTTTTTTTTTTTTTTTGAAGATTTATTATTATTTCATGCATGAGTGTTTGCCTGCATGAATGTGAATACATAACAGTTCTGTGCCATTGAGGTGGGAAGCACACCCATCCTCTGGAGCTGGAGTTATAGGCAGCTGTGAACCACCAGACAAGGGTGCAGGAAACCAAACTTGGGTCGTCGTCCACAAGTGCAGTAGAAGGTCTCAACCACGCATCACTTCTCCAGCTCTCCAAACTATAGTCTTTTTTTTAAAAGACAGCCTTTCAAAATACCTTATTGAACGAAAATGACCAAAACAAACTTTATACATATATGAAATAATCAAATAAGAAATCAATTTTCAAAATTATAATCTAAGCTGGGCATGGTGGCACATGCTTTTAGTCCCAGTACTCGGGAGACAGAGGCAGGCAGATCACTGTGAGTTCCAGGTCAGCCTGGTCTACATAATGAGTTCCAAGATGGCCATGGCTACATAGTGAGGACTGAATAACCAAATAAAGCATATAAAAGTAATCATAATCTTGTAGATCAAAATTTACAGTTCATCTGTTTAAAAACAAACAGTATAACTTAGTGATCACTATTTTTGCAAGTCCTTATAAGTTAAAAAATGGGGGTTGGGGATTTAGCTCAGTGGTAGAGCGCTTGCCTAGCAAGTGCAAGGCCCTGGGTTCGATCCTCTGCTCAAAAAAAAAAGGAAGAAAATTTCCAAATGCCATTAGATTAAAGCAGCAGTCACCTTAGTTTTTTAAAAAAAAAAAAAATAGCAGGGCATGGCGGCGCACGCCTTTAATCCCAGCACTCGGGAGACAGAGCCAGGCGGATCTCTGTGAGTTAGAGGCCAGCCTGGTCTACAAAGCGAGTTCCAGGAAAGGCGCAAAGCTACACAGAGAAACCCTGTCTCGAAAAAAGAAATAATAATAATAACAACAACAGGATGCTCAGTATTAGAGTAGTTGAAAAAGTAAACACAAAATGTTCAAAAGACGAAAACTGATATTAGTGGTTGCGGAATATATAACTCTTTAAAAGTTCCTAGACAGTCCGGCAGGCTGTCAGACCTCACGTAAAACCCAAACATTTTCGCCCCAAACTCCACCCCAGTGTCAGGCCAAAGCGCATGCGCAGCCTGACGCGTGCGCACTCTTAACGCAGGCCCGTAAGATGCAGGGGAGAAAGATGGCGGCGCCGAGCCTCCCCACGCCGTTGTACGGACACGTGGGTCGCGGAGCCTTCAGCGACGTGTACGAGCCCTCGGAGGACACGTTCCTGCTACTGGACGCGCTCGAGGCGGCGGCGGCCGAGCTAGCAGGGTGCGAGGAGGGTGCGCGCCACAGCGGGAGAGAACGGGGTGGCCTTAGAGGCGGTAGCCGGAAGTTTTGCCTCCTCCGGAAGTGGTGGGTCGGCCCACTGCTGGTGATTGACAGCAGAGCGGGATGAAAGCAGTTTCCCGCGTGCTGGGATTTGGGGCCAATGGTCAGTCTCCCTGCCCTGCCTTTCAGTTAGTTGTTCATCTGGAGAACGTAGGGGTCCCTGAGAGCAGCCGTAGTGTAACGACCAGAAACACTGTTGAGGAAATATTGCTGCTGTCCAATATTAAGTTTTTTAGTGACTACGTAAAACTCGCGTAGGGTTATTTGACCAACTTAGAGCATAAATCGCATCCTCTGGCAACGGAAGGACACAAATGATGAAGTAGTGAAGTGTTAAACCCATTCAGCCTTCTCAAGGAACAGTCATTAGCCACCCATGTGTTACTACTGAGCACTTGGAATGTTACTGCAACTGAGAAACCGAATTTACAATTGAACTGTTAGAAATGTAGTTGGAACCACTATGAAAGATTTAAATTGATATTACGTGCATCCGCTTGTAGGAACTTCACTAGCCTGATTTGTTGAAGTATTGGCCATAACTTTAATGACAGAAGTAATAAATACCTACATGTTAATTTTTCAGTGAAAAGAATTTGAGTTGAGAGCGGGTAAGACGGTTCAGCTGGTAAATGCGCTTGCTGCCAAGCCCCTGGACCCCTGTTTAATCCTCAGGACCCACAAGGCATAAAGGAGAGAAATTACTCCTATGGGTTGTTCTTGGGCATTCAGTTGCAATGCTGAATGCCGTGCATGCGTTCTCTCTCTCTCTCTCTCTCTCTCTCTCTCTCTCTCTCCCTCTCTCTCTCACGTAAAATAAATGTAATAAAACATTTTGCTTCTGGAAGTCAGGTCATTAACTTTAATGGTCAAGATTTGGAACTGGTTTTGTCCAGAAAGAGACAGCCAATGTGCTTACCCCCCTTAAGCGTTGACATTTTTTTCCGTCTATAAAATGCTCTTTTAAAAAGTCTTTCATCATAGATGGTGGAGCAATTCAGGTTACTGGAATATCTTAAAGAACACTGGATCGTAACTTGTGTGCTCAGAATAGCCTAGAAAGATTCACAACTACAAATTACATTGCAGACTATGATGTAAGTGGAGCTGACCTTGTTACAAAGGCTTGGAATTCTAATTATTTATGAAACTGTAATGGCTCTTTCTAAGAAGAAGCCACCTGGTAAGATTCACAAACTTTAGAATGACTGACCCACTAATGGCTTCTCAGCTATGTAGCTGTTTCTAAAGCTAAAAACTGTGTAACTGCTTCTTGAGTATTGTTTGAAAAGTTAAGTGCCTGGGCAGTGGTGGCCCAGGCCTTTAATCCCAGCACTCGAGAGGCAGAGGCAGAAGGATCTCTGTGATTTCGAGGCCAGCTTGGTCTCCAAAGCAAGTTCCAGGAAAAGCGCAAAGTTTGAATTGAAGCAAAGCTACACAGAGAAACCCTGTCTGGGAAAACCAAAATAAAATAAAAGAAAAAGAAAAGTTAAGAGCCAGGAATTCCCATAAATGTCATCAGGACTATCAGTCATGGAAATTAAATAACGGTTTTGATGCAAGTACAGTGATGGGGGAATGAATTTATTGGAAAATAATATGAAGATTGTTAAGTTTAGAAAGCTAAGATTATTGGCATTTTAAGACCAGATACTGAGGCACTTCACAATTTAGTAGAGAGTGTCTGTTATACATCTATCTAGATAGGTAGAGGACTTTTGCTCCTAGGATGTCCTGCTGGGTGTATTAAAGTACTCCCCAAGGTGATTGACAATCTATCTATTACACACCTAAACTATTAGGTTTAGCTATATAACAATAAGCACCAAATGTTTTCGAGAAATGCTAAATTTCCCTTATACCCCCATGTATTTGCAAGTGAATGGTGATGCTGGAGAAATAGATTATATAGCATGAGAATTACCTCCCATGAAAATCATCTTCATAAGAATGAACTAAATATTTTTGTTTTTGTTATTAGAGTGGAGATATGCCTCGAAGTAGGAGCAGGGTCCGGTGTGGTGTCTGCGTTCCTGGCCTCCATGATAGGTCCTCAGGCCTTGTACATGTGAGTATGCGACATCCATCCACATCTCCTGGGTTACTATGACTGTGGCAGTTTGGGTGAATATTTTAAGTAGACACTGTGTCTCTGTGCTTCAGTAAGGACGCGAGTCACAAACTGTGCTCACCCCCAGTTATAATTTCATGTTCACTCCTTCATGCCGTGTGATTTTTAGAAGCAACATAATTTTAAGTTATCTCTACTTTGAATTGTTTTCAGGTAAATAGTTTAACGGTGAGAAAACATCTGGAAAGTTAAATTTCTTTGCCGAAAACGTGAGAATACAAAAGCCAGGAAATGGTCATCAGAAAATTTTGTCATACACAGAACAGATGTTTTTCTTTCCATTTGTAATTTCCTGTGCAGCAGTTTCCTATTCCGTTTCTCTTGGCTTCCATTTTGCTGGGTGCTGAAGCCATACTTTAATAAATTCCTTCAGATGTTTTAGCAGTGTTTGTCACCAGTATAACACGCCTTTGCTCTTTTGCTTTGCCATTATGAAAACATCCTGATTTTTGTTTTTTGATACCACATAGAATTAATGAAACATTCCTAAAATATCTAACAGATTTGCTTCTGTACATTACCCTGTTTATAGGTGCACTGATATCAACCCCCAGGCAGCCGCATGCACCCTGGAGACAGCACGCTGTAATGGAGTTCACGTTCAGCCAGTAGTTACGGATTTGGTGAGCTGAAATTCTTGTTCAGTAGTAATCAGTTTCCTCTCAATTAATTGAAAATCAGTGTTTTAGTGCAAATAAACTTTAGTAATTAACCTTTTTTGTTTTTATGAGACAAAGTCTCATGTAGCCCAGGGTAGCCTCAAACTTACTATATAGCCAGAGATGACCTGGTACTCTTTTTTGCTTGTTTTTATTTTTAATTAAAATTTTCTTTTATTTTTGAGATTATAATTACATCATTTCCCCTTCCCTTTCCTTCCTCCAAACCCTCCATATTCTTCCTTGCTCTCTTTCAAATTCATGACCTTTATTTCATTAATTGTTTTTATGTGCATATATATACGTAATGTTACTTGTGTTTGTTTTTAAACCTGACCAAACCTTTCGGTATTGGGAAAGTGCTGGAGTTGTAGATGTGCATCCAGCAAGTAATTAACTTCTGACCGTAAACATGACTAAATGTGACAGTGTATGCAGTTCATGCTGGCTTAAATTTTAAAAGCTTTAGACACAGCTAACACAGGAATTCAGATGATACAGCACATTTTTTTCTTAGCTCTGTGTTTCTCTTTGTTGTCTCTTAGGCAATCTCACACCCTCATGGTAACCAGATGTTTGCATTTCTCTGTCTCATTTATTAGCAGCTCCCCGTGAAAAGAAGTCTCTCAATAGTACACTTGGAATGAGAGTTGTTTGGGTCAGCTTGGGTCCTGTGTCTAAGGACTGGCATTGGAAGAGTGGCTTTGACCTGGGTCATAGTCCCCCAGTTCCACTCCTCATAGACCCTCCCAGGCTTGAGCTGAGAATGGGAGGAGATAGACTATCCCTGTCTTAGGTATTTTTATTTCTGTATTGCTGTGAAGGAGTGGGGGAGGGGCAAGGCAGAGAAGAGAGGAGGAAAGAGGAGAGAAACAGAGACACACAGAGAGAGAGAGAGAGAGAGAGAGAGAGAGAGAGAGAGAGAGAGAGAGAGAGAAGGAGAGAGAGAGAGATCAGGACTGGCTTGGACTTTAGAAACCTCAAAGTTTCAAAGACCACCTGAGTGACACCTCTCCGAAAAGGCCGTATGAGCCTCTGATGCCAATCTTACTCCGAGCACCTCAGTCCCATCAAAAGCAGAGGAGATATGAGCAGAAATAAGGGAACATGGTCCTGCGGCCAAGTACAAATCAAGACAGCTTCCAAACTGCTGTTTGCTCTTCATTATTTAGACCTGTTCTCACTGTTGTCTCAGTCTGTCTTTGAACTTTGTGTGTAGTTGTAGACAACCTTTAATTCTAGTTTCTCCTGTTCGGCCTCCCCAGTAGACCACTATTAACCCCACCTCCATTTTTTTTTTAATAACTTTTTAAAAGGTTTTTGTGTTTTGGGGTGTGTGTGTGTGTGTGTGTGTGTGTGTGTTTTGCCTGCATGTATGTCTCTGACACCGCATTCCTCCAGTGTCCACAAAGGTCAGGAGAGGGCTTTGGATCCCCTGGGACTGGAGTTATAGATGTTTGTGAGCCACCATGTCAGTGCTGGAAATTGAACTCAGGACCTCTGCAAGAGCAGCCGGTGCTCTTAACCTCTGAGCCATCGCTCCAGCCTTCTCCATTGTTTTATGTTAAGAAGTTCAGGTGATACCAGTTAAGTTTCAGTTGTTAAAATATTTTAAGGGTATTAGTAGGATTGGGGTAATTTTAGATTCGCAGAATATTTTTAGCTACCACAGGGAAATGCTGTGCATAAGCAAAACTCATAGCATGCAGCAGGTGGACACAAGAAACAAAATGCTTTATGGGCTGCTTTTCTGAGGTTGGAGAGAAATCAGAGTCTCAGGAAGTCGAGGGTGGGTTCGAGCTGTCTTCTGTTTAAGGATGACTGTGAACTACTGATCTTTCTGCCTCCATCCCCCAGGTCTGGGTTTACTAGTGTATGCCACCACACTCAGCTCTGAGTGTTTCTTGGCCAGTGTTGCTCCTGCCCTGGTGAGGACAGGCAGCTTTCCTACTCCTGTTTCACATGTACGGAAGATGTTGCATCTTAGCATTAACCCCAAGAGGCAGGGATTCTTTTCATATCCACAAAAACTAGTGTCCAGAAAGGTGCTCAGGTTACGCACATTAAATCGGCATGGCGATGTAGAACTTTTGTTTTTGATAGAACAGTAAAACTTCAGGCGGAACAAACCCAGACTATTTTTGAAACAGATATGGAAACTGAAGTGTCTTTGAAAGCTTTGATGATAATAAAAATATCTCTAGGAGTGTAGCCTGGGTCTCCTGTCAGGCTCCACACAGCAGCTCAGGGGCATGACTGGAGGTTCTCCACGCTGGAATTAATTCCTTAGTAGTTAAAATTGATCCTGAACTAAATTTTGACTTGGCAAAGCAAGAAACAAGAAGAAGGCTTCCACAGAACTGTTATAGTCAAATTATAAACTCTAACATTCAAAATATAGATATGGTTACAGCTGTCATATAAAACAAACCCATTCTTTAGCTGAGATTACATGTATAAAAAGTAGCAACCAACTGGGCATGGTGGCTCACGCCTGTGATCCCCAGTACTCAAGAGTGTAAGACAGATTTCAAGTTTAAGGCTACCTGGGCTACATAGTGTGGCCCTTTCTCAAAATCAAAAAGGTAGAATTGTTGTTGATTTTTAGTTTTAGAATATGGTCTTTAAAAATGCATATTACGTATTTCTTTCCACTGTTATCACATCCTAAACATGATTTACCTCTTACAACCCTCCCCCAAACCCCCCCACCCCCCGTCAGTTATTCTGAGCTGTATGGTACCAAGACCTGCTCAATTCTCTGTCGTATGAAGTAGCTGATAATCCTCCTCTATCTTTTCACTGTCATACTGCCCTGTTTCACTGTCTTCTGTTGTCAGAACATCCATTCTCCTTTTCCACGTGCTTTATGCAAGAAAACCAGACAGTCGTGACTTGTATTTAACCTAAGGGCCCTCCATAAGCGTCGCTATAGGAAATAAAGTCTGTGTGTTTTGCTGTGTGCATTTAACAAAGCCCTTGCCAGGGCTTCTTTCTTTTCTTTTTTAATATTTTTTAAGATTTATTTATTTATTATGTTTACAGTATTCTGCCTGCATGTGTACTTGCATAACAAAAGAGGGCATTAGATCTCATTACAGATGGTTGTGAGCCACGATGTGGTTGCTGGGAATTGAACTCAGGACCTTTGGAAGAACAGCCAGTGCTCTTAACCTCTGAGCCTTCTCTCTAGCCCCAGCCAGGGCTTCTTTCACTTATTTTTTGGAAATGTTAAGGCTTGCAACCGACTAAGCCTGGCTAGAGATGCCTGTACCAGACATTCAGTTTTATTTAAATATATTTTGACTTCAAGAATTTCTGTGCCTGAATCTAATGCTGTTTCAGCCAATAATTTCGGCTCCACAGTTAGTGACCTGTTTGTCCGGTAGCTGCCTGGCAGGGGCCTCCTTCCCCGTCACCAAATGTCATTTTAACTAACTCTCTCTCATTCTATTTATCAATGAGACTCAGGAGTCAGAGGCTGGGGTGAAAACCTGCTAGCTCAGAGGGGTTGGTGAGCAACCAGCTGACCTCCCCTCTTCACAGGTGTCTCCAAAAGGGAGCATCCTTCTACTCTGCCAAACCAAAAAACAAACACCCAAAGTCCCTCCCCACTACTTCCTGTGTACCCCTCTGTCTTCCAAATGCCCTCTGACTCTCTGTGATTACTTTCTGACAACTAGTTGCTAGCTCCACCTCCTGACCCAAGTTTGATTTCATTAACACAAATGCAAATTCAGGGTTCCCAGTGTTAATATATATCCCGCAACAGTTTCTGTTTTAAGATTTTGTCCTTTTCCTTTATGTAATATCCAGCCTGCAGTTATTAATGATAGCTGGATAGTTCTTCAGGAACCACTGTGAGTTACAAAGCAAAATCTTCTCTAGTTTCCTTATCCAGCATTTCTGGAAAATTATAGAGTTTTTTAAAGAAACTTAATTTCATTATGGAATTGAAAACAAAGCATTGTGCACACAGAGTTATTCCCTCATTCTTGCACTGATGGAGGAGCAGATGAATCATCATTCCGTCTGCAGACAAAGTTGTGTCCAAATTATTTCAAAGAATAGGTTGTTTCCCCGTTAAAGAAGCCGAAAAAGAATTACTTCTGCAAGCATATCCTCAAAAATAGGTCATAGGAGTTTTCTTTGAATTACAAGTTACCAGGCTTATTGGGATAATTAAAATGGGATTATAGAAATCTGGATCAGGAAATTCTCAGATATCACTTCATAATGTATGTTCAATCTTCATTACCCAGTCCAGTATATGTCCAGTGCTTAGATAGTATGACTGGAAATGGGATAGCTTTGAATCACACACACACACACACACACACACACTGCATACATGCATGTGCTCATGAGCGAGTAAACACACACACCAACTGTGGTTTATTTTTCTTTTTCTTTTTTTTGTTCTATAGAAAACAGAGCATAGAAAAGTTGAAAGATCTTCATAAGGCAAATGCTGGCTGTTTGCAGTCTCTGTGTTCAGTGCTTCTTTCTTTGATGTCCAAGTCTGTCAACCAGAAAATTTACAAGTAACTGAAGAAGCAAAAACAGAGTCCATCCTTGGTGTTCTGTGTCATTCAGATGAATTCTATGTCATCTTATAAACCATTTTCCTTGGGGCCTGGGGAGCCGCCTTAGTTGCTACAGTGTCTACCTTACAAGGACCTAAGTGTGATCCCAGGCAGGATTGTAAAAAGCCAGACACAGTAGCCTGTTGTTTGTCCTTCCAGCTAGAGCTAAATGGGAAGTGGAGACTGGTGGCTTCCTGGAATCTGTCCAGCCGAGCAGCCCAGCACAGCAGTGAACTTCCAGGCCAGTGGGAGACCCTGTGTCAAACAGGAGATGGAAAGCTCCTTAGGAAAGCTATCAAGGTTGTCCTCTCTCTCTCTCTCTCTCTCTCTCTCTCTCTCTCTCTCTCTCTCTCTCACACACACACACACACACACACACACACACACACACACACAGGTTTCTTACAAGAGGTGATAGTGTAAGTTAGAGATAGCTGTCAGGCTCGTCACCAATCCACTGGGAATATGTTTCACAGAATCAGAGCTTGCCTCATCCTCATGTTCTCATGTCTTGTAAAAGTGAACCCAGAGTGTGAACAGTGTATCTGCTGTTGAGAAGCCATATTCAGTATCTGTTCACTCTCACTACCTTGCTTGTTATTAGTTCATATAAACTGCATCTGCACGAAAAAAATTAAAATATCTCTGTCTATTAAGTACCGCCCCCCCCCTTGCCTGGAAAACATGAGAGAATGTTTTTAAAGACTGATTTATTGAAATCAGAATCCAGCGTGAACTGTCTTCTTGTTGCTGCCTTCAGGTCCAGGGCTTGCTGCCCCGATTGAAGGGGAAGGTGGACCTGCTGGTGTTTAACCCCCCCTATGTAGTGACTCCGCCTGAAGAGGTAAGGCCCACAGCAGAATGCAGTCACGGTTCCCGCTGTTCTGTGTCTGAGACAAGATGACCTTGGTGTGACGTGAGTCACTGTTGCTACCAACACTCCTCGGACTACACAGAAGTGGTCAGTACCAGGTACTGTGAGTGACCCAGAAGGAAATGAATACGGACGGAAGTACAAAGCATGAGCCATCTCCTCAGAATTGTCACCCAAATCGGCCATGCTGTTTAAACTCACTCTTTACCACAAGTAAATTTAAATACTTCTAATCAATTATAAATTCACCAATAATGTCCTTCTCAAAGTCTTGGGCTTCGTCCCTTCCCATTATCAGAAATTAAAAGTGTGGGACCAATCCTGATCATTCACAGAGAAAGGAAAGACATACAGACATCATATATTTAAGACTCCATGGTGAGGAGTGGAGCCAAATCAGCATTCTCCCAGAAGATGGAGGCCCATAGTTCAATAATAGATGAGCACTAGCTTCTCTTTCATTGTGCCTGTTGGTATTCTTAGGTGATTATTCTCTGGCACAGCTGGTAAATATGCTCACATCCACTCCAGCTGCTCTGGCTGTGCTCACATGAGCAGGAAGGAAGTCACAGTCACAGAGGGAACAGGACTACGCTGTCTTATAGTCTGTCTCCTGCCCTGTAATGAAGTACCACGGGTTGTGTGATTAATATATGTATTTCTCACAGTCTGGAGGCTGAGGAGACCTGTCCCAGGGTGTGTGGAAGCTGAGGAGACCAGTCTCAGGGTGTGTGGCTCTGGCCCAGGCCTTCCTGCTGCCTTATGGCAGAGACATCACGTGCTGAGAATGAGGAGACCTTCCTAAACACGTGGCTCCCTTCTCCTTTTTAATATGGCTCCCAGTCTCTCATAACTCTCATAATCTCCTGCTCCTAGTCCACCCAGCTCCAAATGCCGTCGGCATATCCGTAGAAGATTAAGTTTCTGACATGAGCTTAAAGCTCAAGAAAGATCTGTGGAAACGAACCTCGTGGTAAAAATGGTTCAATCAGAGGTAGCTCAGTGGGTAAAGATGCTTGCCCCTGAACCTAACTAATCTCCAGGACCCACATGGTAAAGAAACTCCCAAAAGATGGTCCTCTGCCCACATGTACACACAATAAATCAGTAAATGAATATTTTTTAAATGTTTCAGCCCTTAAGATCCAATTTTGAAAATCACACAGTAGTGCATGGTGGTACATGCCCGAGAAGACAAAGGTAGATCAGTCTCGGAGTTCCAGGCCAGCCAGGGCTAAACTCAATGAGACCCCATCTCCACACAAACACAAATCATTCAATAATAGGATAAAAACCAAAATGGACAAAAGTTGATTACATTCTATTTATGACGACATGAGCCTGTGTGCGCAGCAAAGGTGGTTAATTCATGGTCATGGTCTCATTGTGGATATTGAGAAACCCAGTCAGTGAAGGAACGGTTCAGAGAACATGGTGGCCCACTTGGGGTTCCAGTGTACTCCCAGTTACAGCAGTAAGCTGAGTATGTCTCCTGACTGTCCATCTGCTGAGACATCACAGAGGACCATGTCCAGGCAATGCCCTGGGTTCTTCTGCAACCCCGGCAGATCTGGTGCCTTCATTCCCAGAGCTGAACGAGTAGACAGGGTCAAGACAGCACAGGTCCAGCCAGGTGGCTCAGCAGGTAAAGGGTGCTTGCCACCAAGACTAATGACCAGAACGCACATGGTGGGAGAAAACTGACTCCCAAAAGTCCTCTTATTTCCATGAGCGCACACAAACACACACAGATTTTTTTTTTTTTTAACCCAGCAAAATAAAAAAGCAGTGGTCTGGAAACTAAATGAAACAATGATTTCAGCCCATAAAGTATAAAGACAAAGTAAATGAAATCACAAAGGTTAAAAATCAATGATTTAGAGGTGATATCCAGAAGACATACAAGTAATATGTTTGAAAAATCTGTGGCTGTACTCACTGTCACATTCAGAAACGTGAAATAAAGTGTTGTGGGTCACACCCATGGTCTCTAAGGAACCAAGAGTGGACCTGCTGGATGGCCGAGGATTGAGCAAACAGAAGGTAACACATGCCTGCTGTCTGCTGAAGTAGAATCCTCTTTTTTTTTTGGCCTCAGGGTTGGGCTGGTGCCAGAAATTCCTGAAGAGTCATCCCAGCTAAAGCAGATAAATGGGGCTTAATAACCTGGAATCTTAACACAGGAAGTCCTCCTATATTCTGGAGCAGTGACTAGAGAGGCCAGATGGGGCCTGGCCCAAACCGTCAGACCTATTGAACAGCCAGACAAGTTCCTACAAAACAATGGAGTAAACAGATGAGAGTCCTGAACAGGAGGAGCTTGCCCAGAAGAAAAGCAGAGGGATCAGGAAGGGGAGGTCTCCAAAAGGAAAAATCAGATGCTCAAGTGGAACTAATGGATTTGGGAAGAATCAGAGTTAGATTCAAAGAAAATTGATAGACACAGCAGATATCAAAGACGACCTAAATACGATATATTCCTTCAGTAAGGTACTGTACACCATTAAGAATGAATTAGAACTATGCTGGAGGAAATGGGGGCTCCTTGAGATGCTGACGGGGCTGTGGAGATGGGTTAGTGGATGAGACGCTTGTGAAAGAACGAGGCTGCAAACTGGTGTGAACACACGTGTGAACTATATGGGAGTGCACAGCCGTAACCCCAGCAGACCTGTGGCATGATGGGAAGCAGAAAGAGGAGTCCCTAGAAGCCCACAAGGTGCTGGCCTGGTCTGTGCAGTGGTGAGCAGGAGAGAACCCTATCTTTGACAAGGTGGAAGGCAAGGATTGTCTGACCTTCACATGCCCATTCTCTCTCTCTCTCTCTCTCTCTCTCTCTCTCTCTCACACACACACACACACACACACACACACACACACACACACACACACACGTGCTACATATGACATCATCACATGCAATGAAATAAAGATGCAGGAAAGAATATGGAACAATCCTGCATTCTGAAACATAGTTAAAAACAAAATTGTTGAAGGTGGGAGTGGGGGGAGGGGCAGACAAACAAACTTGGAAAACCTGCCCTTCGCAACACTTCAGGTACTTTTTTGGTTTGTAAAATTTATGTGTGTGATTATAAAGGAACTATTTTAAATTGGGAAACATATGCCATATTAGGTGACTAAGAACAGAAAACATGATTGTATATAAAAACTAAAATCAAATAGAGGTAAAGGCCACAGCAAGAAATAAGAAAACAGTTGTCACCATTGGACTTAATTTTCATTGATTTCTTCCAAATATTCCTGTGGTCCTGACTGAACCCAGGGCCCCATGGACAAAATCCTGTCCCTTGGGATTTTGAGGCCGGGTCTCACCATGTAGCTCAGGTTGGCATTGAAATTCAGTCTTCTCACTCCAGTGTTAAGCATGGAGAGTGCAGGTGCTATTGTGTTTGATAGGTGATTGATTACATGCTCTCTTGTAGCATAAGGACTTTAGGAGTTTAACAGTGAAATTCAGGAGGCAAGGTACATTCGTGGGAAATGCGTACATTTGGTGATGTTTTATGTCAAAAGGATCGTAATCTCAATGAAACTTGAATCAAGTCTCTCTGATTGGTGACAGGTAGGAAGTCACGGAATAGAAGCAGCTTGGGCTGGTGGCAGAAACGGCCGGGAAGTCATGGACAGAATTTTCCCATTGGCTTCAGAACTCCTCTCCCCAAGAGGGCTGTTCTACTTAGTTACCATAAAAGAAAACAATCCAGGTAATATTAAAACAAAAAAAATACCAGCTTCTTGTTAACTGTTCACTTTGCTGACAACAAAAGTTTTGAAAACTGTAACTTATAAAGTAGCCTGGGCTGTTGAACAATTTAATCACTGACAACAGTTAATACAGCCAGTTCATGTTGAAAGAGGAGACTTCAGAGGTAAAATGTTCACGTTTTAAAAACTATTGTCTTAGGACAAGCAGTTTTCCCTTATTCATAAACTAATATTCAAATATAAACTCTGGCTTCTAACACTTCACCCTCAGTGTGGGTTCTTTCTCATGGGGCAGGTCTTACATTCCAGCAATAATAATAATAGAAAGAGAAGATGGTGACTCCCATAACATGTGCATCAGTAGGGCATTGCAGACAGGCCACTGGTGTAGTTCACAGGCTTCATAGCTGGATGAGACTGATGGCTTTATCCCAGTCGTGTGTAGACTTTCCAACATCATGAACACTAGCCAGTAGAAATGAAGTTTCCAGGTAAGTACCAGTTAGGTTTCTTGAGTGTGGGGTCTTCACCAGTATGGTCCAAACCCTCAAGACTGTGTGGGGTAAACAGTTGCTTTGGCAGTGGCCCGTAATGTTTGTGGGGGGAGTTGGTCTATGGATCTTTTTGGCTTACTGATAAGACATAACCCATTTGTTGTGTTTGTGAAGGGATGACTTGATACTATTTTCTTAGTTCAGTCTTTTCTTAGTTCAGTTTTGGTTTTTGGTTTTTTTATTTTTTTAGATGAAATTTTTTGGGTTTTTTTTTGGGGGGTGTTGGTTGTTTTTTGTTTGTTTTTGTGTATATATACCTAAGTGTATATATGTGCACTATATGTGTGCAGGAGCCTAAGAAGGCCAGAAGAAAGCATGGGATCCCCTGGAACTATAGTTATAGATGGTTGTGGGCTCTCATGTGAGCACTGGGACTTGAACCCAGATCCTCTGCCAGAGCCATAAGTGCTCTTAACCACTGAGCCATCTTTTGAGCTCTAGAATTTATTTCCAAAAGAAGTAAACTTATTTACACTCTCTGGGCACTGTCAGGATTCACTTTATCCATATTCTCATTGACATTTCCCAGAAAGGATGTATGGCAGAGATTGGCACCAATTGGCTAAAAATATGATTACTTGCTCTAATAACAAGGTTAACTAATGATCCTGTGTCATCTCAAGTGGGCTACTACTACAAACTGGGCGTAAGTCAAATTAGATTCCTCAGAACATCTTAACAATTTATGTCCACTTCTGTCCAGTCAAGCTTGAGTTAACAAACATTTATTTGGGGTACATTGTTTAGTCAGAGGAATTTAATGTGTTTATCATCTTACTAAATTGATTGGTGATCATGCATATCACCAAATGATTTGATTGAATTTTACCTTTTGGTTTTTGTTGTTTTTTTCATTTTAGAAGAAATTGTTAAAACACTGAAGACAAAAGGTCTGCAAGGGACCACAGCACTTTGCAGGCAAGCAGGCCAAGAAATCCTGTCCGTCCTCAGGTTCAGCAAGTCCTAGTGTCCTGAGAAAGCCACCAAAGTATGCAAGACCTGCCTGAAGCTGAATGCACTCAGTAGGTTTAAGACTGATGCTGAGAAATTTTATCAGAAATTTGCCATAAAGAAAAAGGTGGCCGGGTGGCGGTGGCACATGTTTTTAATCCCAGCACTCGGGAGGCAGAGCCAGGCAGATCTCTGTGAGTTTGGGGCCAGCCTGGTCTACAGAGCGAGTTCCAGGACAGCCAGGACTGGTTACACAGAGAAACCCTGTCTCAAGGGGAAAAAGAAGAAGAAAAGGTGAGGGCTGGATAAATGGCTCAGAGGTTAAGAGCACTGGCTGCTAACAGAGGTTTAGGGTCCGGTTTTGAGCACCCACATGGAGGCTCACAGCCGCCCATAACCCCAGTTCCAAGGGATCCTACCCTTTTCTAACCCCTGGATACCAGGCACACATGTGGTATACATACATAAAGCAAGACACCCATACACAGAAAACAACATAAACCTAAAAAAGAAAAAGATGTTAAGCTGGGGCATTTTGTTTTCAGGGACTCAAGTATATGGGTATTTCTGTAGGTGTGCAAGTAAATGTATATATTTTATTTATAATTTACATTTTGTTATATTTATATATGAAATTGTTTGATATAGCATTAGCTATATGTAATAGCAAAGTAATATGATCACCCTAAATGTCCATCAGAAAGGACACTGGTTAAAATAAATGCCAACTATCCATTCCACTGAACATATAGCTATGAAATGAGTCGCTGTGTAGACCCTGAACCAGAGGCTTCATGACAGCTCGTTACAACTGAGTGCAAAGAAGCTGC